>NW_008795138.1:404358-434020 GCF_000699145.1 Aptenodytes forsteri | reverse complement strand
ATGAAGAAGAAAGCTTATTTCTTCTACTTGGCAGCTATCCATTTGAGATCCAAGCAGGGTATGAGAAATGCATGCAAATGTGACACCTGCCTGTTGATACTAGGATTTCTTTGGATCATTTATTAAAGCAGCACTTTGTTATTGTCTTCTGCATCCTGATCCTGAACTATGTGAATTTACACTTAATAACAGATTAATCTAACTTTAAAATATATCCAGCTGCTAAAGATAGAAAATAATCCCTTGGGTAATGCATCTCAGCTAACCTCTGATTTCAGAGTAAAAAGAATCTGTGTTCATTTACCGTCTAAATAGGCTTTAAAGCACTGATCCTTAATAGTATTTCTTAGAGCTTTTGGACTTCCTTTCTATAAATAAAAACAACAATTTAAAAAAAAATTAAATTTGTAGCTGAAATATGTCTTCATATAGCAATCTCTGCTTGGTCTCCATTTCACAAAAGATGGACCTAATCCTGAGAATATTTGAGCATGCAAGTAATTCTATTCATATTAAAACTGTCTGCAGTACTCAGTGATTCTACTCATATAAGTCAGAAGCAAGATTTTTCACTTGATCAAGCATTTACAAGATCAAAGTGTCTAAATTGCAAAATACCTTAATATAATATAGATTTTCATTTTGTCTTTTGGAAGAAGTCAATTCTGATATTGTTTTGTAGACCAGATTTTTACAAATTCATTTTTCAGCTAAGAAAACAAATTTAAAGGGAGCTAATAAGCCTTGCAGAGCCTTTATAGCAATCTATTGTGCGATCATTTTTTACAAGGAAGAATAAGGTACATGATGACCTCAGTCATAATTCATGTTAATGCAATACATATTCTAAGCTCCTCAAAGACATGAAACATTCAATTTCTTAGACCAAAAGGGTCTGGCATCCAAAGGACAGATTTTAAATATCTTTGAAAGCTATTTATAATCTAGTTATATCTGACAGAAATGTATCAATATATTGTAAGTAATGTTTAGAATGCTGCTCTAACACAGTTATAAATTAAAAGTAAACTACCAAAGTTAAACATGTTAAGCAGGCTTCTGAGTAAATATTAAGTTTAAACCAGAGATAATGTTTTATATATACGTGACTGCTGAATTTTGCTTGATGAATTTCACACATAACATCTATCACTCTAGCAAAGCCTGTGTATGTCTTTCCTAAGAGAAAATTGTTAGCTGTTTTTCTGTCGTTTTTTTTTTTTCTTTAATCCTGAGAATAAGATGATGCACTTCTTGCAAATAATACAGCTTTGCTGCAGGCGTAATTTTCAGGCGTACTCAGCCAGCTTTAACCTGACCATGCTCTCATTGTTGGCAATTGTAAAGCTTTCACTGCAGCAGCGCTGTGCTAGTCCTGAGAACTTTTGAAATATCACCTGAGAGCTGTTTTCTGCTGAAAAAGAAAAAGATCAGTCTCTAAGTGATGAAAGAAAAAGAAACCAGCTGTTTTCATAGTTGAGCTGAAATCCTTCATGAGGCTCTGGTAATAACAGAAGAAAGAGATGTGGCCCATATGTTAATTAGTTAATACCTTTCTCTCAATTATACTGATTTCATACACGCTTCTGGACTGACACGTGTGTAAATTATATCAGTTTGCTAGTAGCATGGGTTTTGTGGTCTGTTTTTGACCAAAATTCAAAATGCGCCTTTTCCATAAGGCAGATGTTCATTGCGCATTAGCTGGCGGTGTGTGCTCCGTGACCCAGCTCTGAGAGGACAGGCATCCCGGCAGCAGCGATGGTGCCCAAAATCACAGCGGTGTGAGAGCCAGCAGCGCTGCTCCCAGGGCATCTGATCCCTGCAAGAGCATCCTGCCACAGAGGCACACAGCAGGGCCGGGCCACGCAGTTTGGCTTTCCAGAGGTCAAAACCTTTCTTTGCCCCCATAGACAGTGAAGGATGGTTTAACTCATCTTTTATTATACTGTAAAGTTGAACCAAAGCATTTACACTAACAGTCGTGTTTCTAATAGTGGTCCTCTGCAATGTTTTCAGTCACAACTATCTTTCGTACAGCATCCCTGACAAAATATTTTTTGTTGGTGAGCATGTTCCCCGACAAGTTCCTAAACACTGAAAAGGAAATAATGACAGTAACAATTCAGAAAGAAAAGAATGACAGACACATTAATTGATATCTCTTTGGCTTTGAACAGTCAAAGATACTTCCAACTGCAATTTCCATCAGGCCTCCTTTTGGTCTTTAACTTTCCGTAATTTATTGACTCAGTTTAATAGCAAAAGTATTATGAGATGTAGAACATTATTGGTTGTGTTAAGAATAAAGGAAAACTGGCAAATACAAGTATCTGAAAAAAAGGGCATTCCACAATGCTTTCTCTTTAAAGATGTTGGGGTTTTTTTTAGGCATCAGATTAAATTTTGGGAAGCTATGCATACAGCTGAGAAAACAAACTACCACACGCTTAACACACTAGTCTTAAGTGCTGATATTCACATAAGTTGAGCTTTGCTGATCTAAAGTTATAGATTACATAATTACATAACTGCAAATATCAGAAAATTGAGAAACACAGAGGTAATGTTCTGTCATAAACCCTTATATTTGTCCATTACACTCTTTAGAAAATGTTCACATTCAAAACTGAGTAGGCTGCTCCCATAGAGAAAAGCTATACATCCTTTCCCTCTTTTTTTAGGCCAGCACTGCACTAACAAGGTGTTCATTCTAATTACTCTTCTTTAGGGGACAGAAGTCCTAAAAGGAAAAAAAAAAAATATGCCAGCCTCCCA
Source organism: Aptenodytes forsteri (assembly GCF_000699145.1). Classification (NCBI taxonomy): domain Eukaryota; kingdom Metazoa; phylum Chordata; class Aves; order Sphenisciformes; family Spheniscidae; genus Aptenodytes; species Aptenodytes forsteri. Next base: position 431,242 of record NW_008795138.1, on the reverse strand, counting down.
GGAGATGTAGAGGAGTACACCAGTATCTTTCCAGGAATCAAACCTCTCAGAGCCTGTTTCTCTGCTGCAAAATGGTGACAATAATGTTTTTATCACAAGCAAAATTAATGGGCAAAATGGCAGTTTAAGATACTTACAGCCTCATGTTTCTAACAAACAAGGAAGACAAGCAGGTGGCTCGAGATGCCTTATGGTCTGACAAGATTATCATAGGACTGGGACCCTGGAGGATGTACCACAGATGGGTACAGAGCTGGTTGTGTTTCAGAACCCAAATAAAAGCTCAAAGTACTATCTTCGAACTAAACCAAATTGCTTTTCAACAAGCAGAGCTTGAATTTTTCACTCTAATTCAAATTTTCTCGTGGCTTTCTGGGACATTTCCATTTTATCCTTCTTACTAAATTGCAGACAAAAAAATTGACAAAGTATGTCAATACCGTACATGCCAATAACAAACGTGGAGGCAAATGACTTCTATACGCTTCAGTATTCTCTTCATATACCCGTCCCATGGACTGGAGAGTGGATATATCTTGCAGATGCCAACTTTTTCGGCTTTGGGTCCAGTGTCACTGATACCTCCAGTCCTGATCAGGTATAGGATTTTCTAAGTGACAGTTGTGAAACATAAATACATTTCATTTAAACCAGGGCTTTTAGGACCTTTTCCCTGTTTCTAGCTGTAGGTTTACACCCTAGCTGTGCAGGTCAGGAGGAAAAATCTTTTTCTCCTTCTGCTGCTCGGCTCTCAGTGAAAGAAAAGGCTCTCTGGGTGACAGAGCAGGTCCCTTGGCCTTGGGGGACAAAGGACTGAGGGAAGTGCCAGAGCACATCCTGCCCTGCGGCTCTTACTTGCTTGCGTGACAAGTCCCAAATTGCCGCATCTGGGAGTTAGCCTCTTCCCTTTTTATCGCTCACCCTGTCCCTGGGTCTCCCTCGCACAGTACCAGTAATAATTTTACCACTTCTTACAGATCTTGGATAAATACATGATGTATCCAAGTGCCAAGAACCAGTCCCTGAGGGAGTTCACTGCAAGGATTTGATGATGAACAAGAATGATTTCAATTTACAATGACATTTTGAGACCTATCAGTTAGCCATGTTTAATCTCTTTAAAATATCCCTTGCAGAGCTTTAAAATAATTTTAATTTGTTAATTAAAGTGCCATGTAACATCAAGTCAAATGCCTTCCATAAGTTTAATTCAACACTTTTACCATCTCCACTGATCTTATGACTCATAAAGAGAGTGTTTAAATTTGATCTCCATAAACTTGCACTGACTGAACAATTACAGTTCCATCTTTTAGCTTTTTACTTACTAGGTCTGTAGCACCCACACAATTATTTTGCCTGAAATATTTCTCAAACTAGCTTTCTTCATATGTTTTGACTTACTTAAAACCTGCTTAAATTTAAATAGAAGTGTCAATTACTGAACTGCTTCTCTACTTCTTTCCCTCTTCCTTTATTATCCTCTTTTATAGCCTTATTTATTTTACATTCCTAGTTTAAATGTTTTCAATTTCTTAATAAAATTTTCATTTGAAGTATCTATAAAATTAGGCAAAACACATTATAGCGCTATGATCATTAAATGTCAATTGTGAAGACTACAAATGTTTTCTACTTAGAAGTGGGAAAAGCAAAATTTTACAACTTTTAAGATTTGTTGTGATCCTTAAATAAATATACACAAGCAATAGCTTTTTTGAAAAAAAGTAACTGGTCTGAAAAATCTTAAAACAAGTCTTTATAGTAGAGAAATGAAATTATGTCTGCACTAGATAAATTTTTTGCACAGGAGGAAGTTGAATTATAGGCACTGTTAATAGCACAACAAAACATATTCATTACCAACAAAGCACAGTTTTGCAAGAAACATCTGGACTTACCTTTGGCATCAAGTGTTTTATTTTTAAAAAGTTGCAGCTCTTCAAATAAATTACCTCCAACTTTGTAATCTAATTTATGATGCGCTGTTTTTTCCCTCCTTGGACAGAGATCATAACTGAACTTTTGTCTTGGAGCACCTGCATTTTAAATCTGGAGATTAATATACTGCATGAAGAATTAAAAAAAAAAAAAACCAAAACATAGGGACATGTACTCCCATCTATGTTTAATTTGTAGCTATCATTAGCAGTAATACGAGCTTGATTTTCACACTGAATATAGAACAAACCATGTACTTTCAGTTCTGACCGGTGTGTAAATAGAAAATAACAAATTATAGTAGCGTAGTAGGTAATGAATTTCATTAAGAATGAAAAAAAAAAAAACCCAACCAACTCTCTCCCTTACATCCTAGTTAATTTTACGCTTACGCCAGTATAGTGATTGCTCTACTGTTTTGGTGTTTAATTTTAGTGTTACAAAATCTCGATTTAAAACATCTGGTGTAGAGCAACATAAACCTTTCAACTTTAGAGCTGCCTGTGCCTACTGGAATGATAGAAGATACTGTACTATCCAACCACCTAAACACTGTCAAGTGAACGAGAGTTTCATAGCAGGACTAAGTTTCAGCATTTCATAAAATGACTTCTCTGTCACTGTCATCCCCAGATGACTTACATGCACCAACTTTGACATTACACGTTTTGAAAAAACGTCAGGTCAGGATTTGTCATAGCACTTCTGAGGAAGAAAAAAGTGTTGTTTGAGAAGTGGCATATGAAATTTCAGGGGACGTTACAATGGAATGCACACAAAAAATCAACTTCTAATAGAAAAGTATCTCTATTATTATTTTTAAAATTATTGCCTGTGATTCTGTAGCTGAATGATGTGAGGAAGAGGGGTAGCTTTTCAGAAGGTATCTTAGAAGGTAGGAATACAGACAGGGTGCAGAAACGCTCTTTCAAATCAGCTATTTAAACTGTAGACAAATTGTCTATGTCAGCTTGACAAAAGTCTTAACATATTCTTAGATATTCTAGTAATAATAGGAAGAAATTTTTGTAGAATGCGTTCTTTTCTACTAAAGCATAAGCAAATTACCTTTTAGAACCTGAAACATACAGAAATAAAAAGAGTATTAAGAGAGGCAGAATTAATCTTATTGATAGACTTACCAATATGTCTCTTAACATACCAAGGCTAGGCAAATCAGTGTCTCTCACTTTCACATAAAGGATTATTGTAATTTACTCTACCTAAGTCTTTAAAGGCGTATTAGTTAAAAGATATCAGCTTGAACGCCTGTATTCTGAAACTGATTTGTCCCACCTAAATTTAGACCCTTAAGTGGGGAGCCTAACCACTCAAGGCATACCACAGGTACTTCCAAAGGGCAGTCCAGACCTAGGCTTGCCTAAATGGTCTTCTGGAGTACCTGTTTCTTTGCATTGATAACTTCTGTTGCCTCTGTTGACTACTCTCCTGAATGAATCCAGGTCTAAACCCCAGCCTACCAAAACTGATGGAAAGACAGATGAGTGCTTGCATCTTTGAAAATTTTTATCTACAAGTGATTTCCTGATAACACATCCTGATCAGGGGTGATGGCAGCCTGCTGCGGTGCTCCTAGTTGTGCCCAGACACCCTGGGGCTGCAGCAGCATGCTGCTCCCTAAGGACAGAGACTGACTGACACTGCGGTGTTGGAAAAGAAATTTAAAAGACTGTTTGGAGGTGAGAAGAGAGGATACAAACTGAGGAAAAGGCGGAAATGAGAATATTGATAATTTCACTGCATCATCTTGGTCTCAGTTGCATTACTGTCAATGCTGATTGCTTTAGCTGAATTTGTGTGGCTTTGCTCGTATACAGCTGCTGTAGTTGCATATTGCATAGACATAACTTTGACGGTGTCTGAAGACTTTTGTAAAGCAGGGAACTTTGGAGGCACAGTCCTAATAGCACTGAGCAAATTAGAGTTCTTTGGCTAATAGCAGATATCCTCTTGTGGACACCTTGCTACCATTGGGTTAATTAGAAAACAGCTGGCACTGGCTGGGGGGAAGAGGGAGGTGTAGGGAGATGGAGTTTGCCGAATCCCTGTCATGTGTTATTATCTTTCTCTAACCTTTTAGCCTTAATTGCCATTTTAGGAAGTCTAACGCGAGTTAATGAGATGCATGGTTTCAGAGCTATACCCCTCAAGTGGTAGGAAGTGGGTTTGCTTGAGTAAGTGTGTTTAATCCTCTGGGGTTTCCTGCAAACTGTTCAATTTAATTGGATTACACCAGGGGTCTGACTGGGTGTGATGAGGGCCCTCTTCACGGGCCCTTGATTGCTTCATATTGTGTTCATCCTCTTTTACTTCGACCTGGTGTGTTGTAAAATGTGACAGACTGTATGTCTTAAGACTTAGTAAAACATAAAGTTTGCAACTAGGGCAGGATGTGCTGATTTCTGAGGGAAGACAGTTAAGGAGGGATGCGGATACATACGGTTTCTACAACATTAATTGAAGTATCTGACAGTGGTATATTTTTTTGAGCTTATGAACTGAGTTACCACATTGCCTAGTGTTTAGAACAAGCATTGCGTGGCAAGGGTATCTGGAAAAGATGAGCATAGCAAGAATAAGATGAAGAGCAGCTGGGTTTAGAGCTAGTAAGAGAGGACAGAGTAAGAGAAAAAGAAGGAAGACTGAGGAAAGAAGAGCTTAATAGATGCCAAGCCACGCACAGAAACTTTCAACCACCTGTCAATTTGGTGGTGGAAGAGGAGCTCCTTGGGGAGAGAAACCTGAAGAGGTAGAGAATTAAAGCCTTCTAGAAACAATCACAAGTGAATATCAGAAGAAACATTATATGAATCATGAAGTCATACAAAAAATGTATGCAAGGTGGATGTTTTTAGTCTAACTCACATGAAATCGTAAGAGATTTAAGTGTTTTAGAACACGGTGCAGAAACAGCTGCACTGAGGCACTGGGAACATGAATGGGAGGAGCTGACACATGCTGTGGTGTGGGCAGATGATATATCCCAATTTTGGGAGCAGGATTTCAAGGAGGAAGTCACAAATGCATCATATTGCTTTCTTCCCTCTCTGCCTCCCAACGCTATCCCACCTTCCCGTGGGAGGTCACTGCACAAGTAGCCATAGTCACACACACACACAGTGCTATTGCAGCAGTTACTGACGAGAAATAAAGGCAACACGGCTGTCATTGAAAAGAAAAAATATTAATATTTTACACTGCAGGATTGGATTGGGGTTTGAAATTACGAGGCTACAAGATTTCAAACCATTCCCAGTATTTTCTGAACTTCAGTACAATGTTGTCGAAAAGTAAAGTTTGCAACAAAGTTTCAGGTGAACAGTTCTGAAGTTACTACACCATTACCTCTAAGGTTAAAGCTGGTGTCCATGGGATGAAGGCAATCTGAGCTTTTATCTCAGGATCTGCGGGTCTTGATGGCTAGAAAGCAATTTGAAGAAAAATGCAATAGGATAATTTTTTAAGAAACAGAATAATTTTCTGAACACACGGTCATAAATATGATGGAGATATGAAATCATAAAATTTTGAGTCTCTTTAAATGCTTTCTGGTCCTCAAAAAAAAAATATAGGTGAAAGAAGTGACAGCTCAGTTGAAGCATACTCTCCTTTCTGTTCAGGTCCTTCCATTAGCCAGAAATAACAGTAGCAAGGAGCTGAACAGCAAGAAGGAGAGTATGCTTGTGGAAACCATCTACTCTAAGCGAGGGAAAGTTGCTTAAATGAGGAGGCAGAAACAAATATGAAGACAAAACAATGAGAGGGGAGGGGGGTTGTTGCTGTAGCCATGCATAAGTCTTCATAGATGCATCAAGTATCTGAATCTACCTACTCCTAGTATACAAGTGACTGCAACTTGAATATTCATTACCCTAAAGCTGCACAATAGCCTAGTACATTCCTGAGCAATTTTAATTTTGTCCTGTGCATGGCAATTACAATGACATTGTCACCATGGCAAAGACTGTCAGGCACATACAAATAAAAAAGGCGTGTGATACAATTAACTCAAGACTGATCAGATGAATGCTATGAAAGTCTACAAAGGATTGATTAAAAAAAAACTGAGATAAATTAGAAAGTCAAAGGAGGAGGAGAGGAGAAAAATTTCATGCAGATGTCATTTGGAACAAAGAGCAAATTTTGAATAACAACTTAAGACAAATTTTTAAAAAAGGAAGATAGAGGTTTAACCTTTTTCTTAAGAAAAGTGTAAATGAAGTTTATATTTGAAAATGTGACAGTAGAGGTCATTCATCATGTTCTGAAATGAGACTAGAGCAAAAGAAAAAAAGGAAACAAACAAATTGATAGCCTCCAGTTGAAAAAACATATAGAAACATATAGGAGTTGTAAACACAAAATTACATGAGAAGAGACGAGTAATCTAAAGCAAATTGTTAAAGTTCTGAATTAGTATATTTAGACTCATTACATAAGAGAAATAAGTCAAGAGGTTTATTAGTTCTGTGGTTAAGGCACAGCATTATACTATATATCCAGTAGGGAAAAAGGAAGAATTTAGAGAAAAATAATCAGTCTTTGGCTACATCTGTGTGTGGTACATATAACGGGATTGCAGATGTGAGCAGGGCTCTTCGCAATTGTGTTCATAACCTAATTAGGGTGGTAATTAGGACACAGGTAAAACCACAAAAGGAAAAAAAAAAGGATGTTAAATTTCAAAGAGTGAGTTTTAGAAGAATGTAAAAGCACAGGATGAAATCAAGTAAGATAAATCAATAGAGATAAAGGACACAGAGGGAAATGGAAAACATTCAAAGATAAATTAATGTATGCCCAAGGGTTATGCACGTAATCTAGCTAGAAAGACACCAGAAATAAAGAAGGCTAATGTTGATGAACAAAGAAGCACAAACCTGAAAATATACACTCTAGCTATATCCAAGGGACTGTGTAAAATGAATACAGCTGAAAAACAAAAGGTCAGAGATGAAGCTAATAGTACATTTAACAAATAGCAAGAATACATTTTCCATGAAAAAAAAATATACATTTCTCAAGGCAGAAAATAAAATATTCTTGGATGTGGAAATAATCAGAAGAAGATGAAGACCAAAATTACAGGGAGTGCGATATTAAGTGTAAGATGCTGAAAGAACTAACAAAAACTGTCAAAGATATTTTGGACTCAGAGCAGAAACTGTTGTGCAAGAGGACTGCAACTCTGATATTTGCTTTTTACAACACTTCATTAGCATACTGCAAAGGACTATATGAAAATCCTAAAATTAGTTCTAAATGCCTCTTGTAAAGTCAGCCATTTAAACAGCCGATTTATGGGTGCTCTTACAGGTAGTTCGTACATTATTAGGAGATTGACCTCTTGTTATCATTGATTTCTGTCCTGGTTTTGGACCCAACACCTCCTTAGAAAAATAGCAATAGAAAATTACAAATAGCACAAATCCTCAGAGGCACACTGTGTGCCTGCTGTGTACGTAACTCTGACTAATATCAGGAGAAGTTATGAAAGCTCAAAGTCTTCCAAAGTTTCAAGTTAGCAAATTGAGAAAAAACTTTAGAAAAATGTAAACTACATTTCAAGCAAGTGTGTTAAAGGAAAACAGTGCCAGATTTGCCAAAACCATATTGGAGTTCAAAACAGTGAATCAGCTACCTCTCTGTGTGGTAACAAGCATGGCCAAAACCCAGCCTGCCTGATTCAAGTTTTTCAGTGAGGCCACTTAAGACCTTAATTTGCTTGACAGCCCCTTTTCTCCTTCCACCAAATATAAAGGGAGCTTCTGCACCGGGAAGGCTAAAAAGGATCACAACTTAACTGAGGTGCCTAAAGTTGTGGGAGGGTAAATCAGGTCTAAATATAGTTTATTACCATAATTACAAAAATAATTGCTCTCTATACATAATAATGAAATGAGAAAATCGAATGACTAACTGCCTGAATTAAGTTGATAAATGCACTACAATACAGTAGGTAGAATGGATCCAGTGAGATAGCTGGTTGAAAATGAGTAATTGATAATCATTTTACACCAGTAGTTCTTACTTGCTACAGCTCATAAACTGTCTTTCTGTAATTTTCCCAAGTATACAACCCTCTTTTTTTTTTTTAACCAAGTCAGAAAATATCTTGCCTTGACAGAAATTCTGTTCATCCTTGATAAAGATAATTTAAAAGCTAAAATATAGGGCAAGAAAACTTCATGTGCCAGGAAGCAGGCGTTCAGAAATGTTTTTAGCTGGAGGAAGAAGAAGAGGGAATTAAGTTTGTTTCCATTTTGAACCTGATCCTCTTGGTCCTTGCAATTTTTTTGCCGTTTCATGTTAATGTGTCAAAAAAATCAGATTTCTTTTCAGAGCTGAAAAGGAACTGAATTAAACTTATAAAATTATCTAATGAAACTCAGAAAAAAAGTAAGGTGGAAATGGAGGTTATTTAGGAAACCCTTCCCAGATGACAAAAGAATCCAACACAAGTATTCATAGCACCTAACATTAAAAGCACCTAACATTAGGGTGAGGTGAACTCTGCCTTAGCAGTGCCTGTTTCCCTCTATAGACCAAGGGGGAAAAGGATGACAAAATAAATCTGTGTTTTGTCAGAGGTATCTCAACTGTAAATTTTTGTGAGATGACGTACCCAAGCCAATTTCTTCTGGGCAGAGCAAGTGTTCAGACCCTCTGAGTGAGCAACTGTCTTTCATCTTGTTATCCATAACAGACACATGATGCTTTTCCCTTTATTGTAAGATCTCTATTATCCACTCTAACCCTAACGTTTTTTGCAAAATTTGACATAGTTAAACATCTGAAGCACACAGTTTAAGAGTTCATACTTTACCCTCCCCAAAGTACCACTGACGCTTTGTAGATATGAATCCTGACCTTACTGTACAGGTCTTTAAAAAACTGTGAGAAAATGCAAATGTTTTCCTTGAATAATGTATGCCATTATAATACGTAATAATAGTAAATTATGATTTGACTTTTTCAGTAGGGTGAACACACCTCTGATGATGTAGATGATCAACATTTTCCTTTGAGCTGTGCTGCTCAGAGAGGAAATGGTTAGTGAGTATTATTCACAGTCACAAGATGAAGCAATCAGAAACTTAGTGCACCTAAGTGTGATCCATTAGCACAATGAAAAAGAAAACTACATCCTGGGATGAACCAGTAGGAATATTTTCATCCGGGAAAAAAAAAATCAAACCAATAAAAGGCAGTTTGTAGTCAGGAAAAAGAGTCCAAAATGGAACTGGTAGGGAATGGTCGTGAGTAGGTTCCAGCTTTAAAAAGAGCTACAAAAATGAAGAATGGAAGAGATTAAGAAAACATTATTGTCATCTGTATCAGTGGTGGGTTGACCCTGGCCAGCAGCTAAGTACCCACCCAGTCACTCGCTCACTCTCTCCAAGCAGGATGGGGGAGAGAATTGGAAGAGCAAAAGCTGAAAACCTGTGGGTTGATATAAAAAAAGTTTAATAGGTGAATCAAAGCTGTGTGTGAAGCAAAGCAAAATAAGGTATTCATTCACTGCTTCCCATCAGCAGGCAGATTAGATTTAGGTTAGCCATTTCCAGGAAATCAGAGCCTCAGCACGTGTAAAGGTTACTTGTGAAGCCAAACACCATAACTATGAACATCACTCCCTTCCTCCTCCTTTCCTTGAGCTTTTATTGCTGAGCACGACACCATACGGTATGGGACATCCCTTTGGTCAGTTGGGGTCAGCTGTCCCAGCTGTGTCCCCTAGCAGCCTCTTGCCCACCCCCAGCCTACTCGCTGGGGGGGCAGCGTGAGAAACAAAGACAGCCTCGATGCTGTGCAGGCACTGTTCAGCAATAGCCAAAACACTGGTGTGTTATCAATACTATTTTAGTCTCAAATCCGAAACACAGCACCATACGGGCTGCTGTGAAGAAAATTAACTCCATCCCAGCCAGACCCAGTACATTGTGTGAGAAACAAGCATAAGGAAAGAAAAGAGAAATTTAAGTTAAGTTAAATTAAAGGTTGATGGCACAATTAGGCCAAATTTTTTTTTTTTTTTTTTTTCTGGGAGTTAAAGAAAGGCTTTGCAAAATTAGAGCACTGAGATTCTGGAATTGCTTTTCATTTAAGTAGTGAGGACAAAATTAATTACTTTTAAGGTGCAGTGTAATAATTTTATGAAAAGCATTATATCATAAGAGTCTTGAAATACCAAATCGCAGTGACCCACATCTCTTCCAGTCCTTTGTTGTTTGGTGTTCGGAGAAGTTTTTTAAAAAGAAATATATTAACATCCAAAAATTGCTTTTACTCCCTTTTCTCTTCAAGAATGATAAACAAACAGTAAATCTGAAGCACAATGTCTGCAGGTAATTTGGAATTAACTAAGCTACTTTATATCTGTTACCTCAACACTGGTAGCTGTTTAGCTGAGGTAGCAAGGCTCAGAGTGGTGTGGGAAAAGCCACCCATCATGAAAAGTAAAATATTCTGTCAGTTAGCATGCACAGGGCTCCTTGCTGCTGCAGTCTGTCAATAATTTAAAATGTGTTTAGGTATATCTGCAAGGACTGCAGGTCATATATCATCTAAAGGCAAAAAAGCAAAGGAACCTCCTTCCCGGCCAGTGCATGAGCGAAGTTCACTTCCAGGCAGCTGATGCAGCTGATGGAGCAAGATGCTCCTTGAGATAGTCCACCCAGTCACATCTCCTCATTGATTCCCAGCTCAAAGCAGGGATGGAAACCAGCTTCTTTTATCTTCTGAAGTGTGCAGTTTGTCTCCAGTGGTTCTAGACAACTTCATTCTGTGCACTCAATCTATTTACAGTAGTTGCAATAGGCTGAAATAATTTAGAGTCTCTTCTGTGGAAGATGGAAATACCTACTCCTCACTGCAGGGAGAGACGCTTCTAAAATACTCCTTAAGCTCTCTGACAGTGTCCTCACTCCTCAGTGACTCCTCTCCATCTTTTCAAAGGGAAGTGGTGAAGCATATCTTTTACAAGCTGTTCTAATGGGGTTTCACACTGTTTTTAAGAGGATATTTGGAGGAAGAGAAATCGTCAGGGCTGTTTTGTGAGCAAAACCTGACAGCTAAACTGAACTAACTCCACAGATGGGGGAGGGTCCATATTTTTCATGTTTTCTATATTTTTAGAAAACAAAATTTTAAAAAATAATTTTCAAAGTTAAAAAAGGCTGTATAGCTCTTCATTCCCTTGTTTTTGAGAGTTGAATTAAAGTGAGGTGGGAATTTCCTATGAAGTCTGGCTTCTGTCGAAGGATTTCATTAATATGCCTCAGATAAAGCTTACTGCTGCTTCCTTAGAAAAGGGCATAGTAATACCAAGACAAAATGTATTCCTACCATATTCAAAAACAGGACAATAAGATCTTCACTCTGATTGAAACTGTATACAACAGTCTTTGCCCTGGGATTCTCTTCTGCCTGATAAGCACTCACAAGAAATATTTGTAAAAAAAAGCTACGTAAAATCTCTCTGAATTAAATTCTCCTAGTAGCTTTCCCCAGATTAATACTTCTCTCTGCTCTGAGGTGCTACATATCTTCACAGCTTTGGAAAATCTGTGTTTGAAGGAATGAGAGATACTGGAATTTGCACCCTGGCACTCTTCCAGAGATGTTGGTGCCCCCTTTTGCAGAGCACAAAGACTGGCTGAAGCTTCAGACAAAAGAATCAATCCATCCTTCTCTTCATTGAGAGTACCTTGAGCAGATGTTTCCTTTGATTTTGCTACTTCTTCACAATCAGCATGAGGATTACATGTTAAGAGGGGATCACTCTTTCCTTTGTTGACAGCTGGAAGAACAAGGCTGAAAAATCAGTCACAAAGGCATTTCTTAATTTGGGGGTTTTCCCGAATCTCCTTTTCTCTAAAACAGATAATTCCAGAAACCTGAAATCATCAGGAGTGGATAATGCTTCTAGAAGTCTTTTCTTTGCACTAGGATGCATCATTGTATTTCAAGGAGTATAAGTTTTACTCCAAAGAAAAATTAAGTTATACCCACAACAAAGGAAAAATCCTGCTATACATATCATGAATGAATGCACTAGAAACTTTTCTCAAAAAAAAAAAATTAAAAATAAGATATCATCTTAAAGAGAGATATTTTCTAAGGCCACATATATGTGGTACAAAGAGAAATAATGTCATGCAGCACATTTTAGATCTCAGATCCCTCAAGAAAACTGTAGGGAGATCAATGTTGCATACAGAAATATCTAAAATTAATCATTATAGGATAAGATTCCCAAAGATTCATGTTCCCCTGGATATGCGTGTGATAGATACTCCAGCTTCTATTACAGTAAAAAATATTTAAATTCAGTGTAGGCTTTGTTTCATGTAAACTCTTCCCTTCAAGTGTGTCATTTAGCTTTCTCAACAACTTATGTTGGACCCGTCATCATTCACTGATTGCACCTTTAGAAACCTAGTTTTGAATAAACTGGTATTTGTTAATGTGCTCTCAACATTTCAGTGCCCAGAAGAATCTATCAGAAAACAGACAATATTAGAAAAATGAGGCATGAGAACAAGTTTTCCAACACAAAAGCACAAGAAGTCTACTTAGGAGCTAAACCAGATCCCTAGCACAATTAAATGCTGCATCAAATTCAGAGTTAACATACTCATGGTTGTTGATGTGGAGTTTGATAAAAGGGTTTCGTGCAATAAGATGTAATCTTTAAGATTCTTTTCAAGTATGTGCAGTAAATAATTTAGTTTGTCTTTGGTTCCTGTACTACTAAATGGGCAGTAATGCTCATTGGTAGTCAGAGAGCACCAGGTTATATTCTACTTTCTCTGGGTCTGCTCTGGTATGACCCTTTCATCTCTAGAAACAGTATAAAGTAAAGACCTCCTGTCATATGCTCCTCTTCAAAACCATTTTAAGCTCATTGTCAAAAAAGAACAGTATAATTTAGAGATGTTTTAATGTCTCTTGAGCAGCCTTGCTCTACAGCGTATTTGGGATGGAGGAATGCAGGCTGCCCCACTATGGAGCTGGGGATCAGGAGGTTCCCTTTGTAGAAACTCCAGACCAGTACTGACTAGCTCCCCCAGAAGCCAGATATTTTATGTAACCCTTCTCAGGTTACCCCTATGCTAGGCAAATAATCCCAGGCAAGAAACATCACTGTCTATAGCAGTAAGTCTGGATGCCTTTGGTCTGTGCTAACAAGCACTCTCCCATTCAATTCCCTGGCGCAATTTGGCTGATAAGCCCCAGAAACTTTTCGCAATTCACATGCAAGCACAAAGGAAAGCCTTGATGCAGCCCATACTGTGCTGGCTGGTCCCACTGCCCAGTTACATATAGATGCTCTTTCAACATCCTGACAGCTGGACCCTTAGCAAGGATCTGGCATTCTCAGTACCTCTTGTCTCCCACACACTAAGTCAGGAGCCCAGGAGTTTGGGGAAAATCAGACCCCTAGGTGCTTCCAGGCAGGCACCTGCTACACAGTCAGGAGTGCTAGCTGGAGGTACCAGCCTCCTTAATCCTTTAGGCGAGCATCTCTCGTGGGGATGACTGCTGCAGTGCCCAGCTCCAGAGGGACAGGCACAGGTCTGAGCAGTGCCTGCAAGCAAGCACCCACTCTAATTCATTTAGGAGGAAAATCAAAGTGTCCTGTCTCTCCACAACAATTTATTTTTCAAATTGTTGTTTCTTTAGGAAATTTCCACAGCTGAAATCAGAAGAAGGGCTAAAACATTCCTGTGTGACATGCCTGTCAGTGTTTAAGAAGCATTTAGACAATGCCCTTAACAACATGCTTTAACTTTTGGTCAGCCCTGAAGTGGTCAGGCAGCTGGACTAGATGATCGTTGTAGGTCCCTTCTGACTGAACTATTCTAGTCTAGTCTAGTCTAGTCTAGTCTACTTCAGATGGAATGGAAATTTGTAACGTGATTAAAAGCAGTTTTAAGAAAAACTAAATGCTTTTGTTATTCTTATACCAGAAGAATACTTCCATTGAGCAAATATACAGATTTTAACCAGAAATTAGGGTTTTCACTGAGAAAAAGCATTTCTTTCCCAAACATTAGTCAATAAGTATCCCCAAAACCCAGCCTTGTTTCAGAAAGGAATTTAGCATCAGCTGGCCACAGGTAAGGAGAATGGGGATACCTGAAATATCCAAAATAATTGAACGGGCATGAGACAAAGACAGTTGATGACCAGCATGGCTGGCAGAGCCAACAAGGCAGGTAGACCCCAGCTGACTTTAGCAGAGCCATTCAGTTGTGTCTGTCCCAGACTCCTGCTCTAGCAGTGGGTATCAGCTCAGGCGCAGCACCAGACCCACGCTGGCTCTGTACAATATTTCCATTCTGCCTCTTAGCAATAATCCCTTGGACCAGGAACGCTGCTGGAAAACAGCGCAGAGACATGGAGAAAGAAAGCTCTATGAGCTGTCACGCTGTGCCAGTCAAACTCTTTACCTCCTCTCCAAGCCAGCCGTGCCAGACTTGGACTAGCTCCATGCAGAGCCATTTGGTTGACTCTGCATGGTGCAAGGAGACCAAGTGGTATTAGTTTAAGCTCTGTAAAATGTCTGAACCAGTTCTGGGCCAACTTGACCCTGGAAAGTATAGAGTCACCTTCCCACAGCACTGTATAGTAGCACACAAGTCCTGCCAGACCAGACCTGGCTCTGCAAGGAGCCAGCTCAGTGTCCCCACATCTGCAGTTCAACTAACCCACAACTTGTAAACCACCCACAAATAATTGAGAGTTGACGGGGTAGAATTCATTTCATCCATGCAAATTCTCATTAATCCGCAATTTCTAAGCAGGAAACTGGGGGGAGGGAGGGTAAAGGACATTTTACTGAAGTGAATCCAAGTGAAACATTAAGAAAGTCATTACATTAAATTGCAGGAATAATACATGAAGCAGGATGGTTTTGAAAATTAAACAAGCCTCTGTTCTCATAGGCTGCGGTATGAATATAACCGGTCATTTTCTGTGTGTCTTCTTTGTTTGGGATAAGTGGAAGAAACTTACTACAAGGACTGGGACAAAGTGGATTCCTTATTACAACTGTCAAACCAAAAATAATCTGGCCAAATGCTGCCACTCATTTAACAACAGAAGTTCTGAAAATAATTCTTGAATTTATTATTGAACAGCCTTCTCTGCTCAGCAGAGCCGCTTTGCACAATCACTCAATTATGTCATTTTTGCATGTATATGAAAATAACCATTCAGTCTTCAGTGGTCTTATTCATTCTCAACAGTGTATTTAAGTGCTTTGCAACCTCTTTCATCTCAGAACAGGGAACATACATACTTTTCATAGTACCCACTGGCAAGTCCTATTTGGTGTGGCATAACTAGCGAACTGATTTTTAAGAGGTGGTGGTTGGGCAACTGTTCTCAAAAACACGCAATAAATGGCAGTGTAATTCCTGTTTCCATGGGGATATGGCACCAAAATAAAAACATTGTCTTCCATGGGTCAGGCAACAGACCTCAAAGGGAACAGAAGAGAACTTCTGGGTTGTTAAGATGTAGAAAAGGATTGACTGGAAAGGCAAAGCTGCTAACTGTAAATAAGAAAAAAAATGCTTAGGTTTGCCGATCCTGTATGAGAAATAGCTCAGTTGCTAAGAATATATCTGACATTTCACAGGGGCTTGGTCTGTTTATTCAGCATAAAAGGGAGCAAATATGTTATTTATACTTTAAAGCATCCAAATGGCAACACCTTTGTGCCCTAAAGAAATTCTGGAGAAAGTTAAAGAAAACAAATATATTCCTTTTCTCATTTTGCCATGCTACTTAAAAACCTCTGTCCTGAAAAGAAGTGATAAATTTGCAACAAGCATTCAATTGCATTGAATTCCTGGACTGTATCCATTCTAACAACAAGCCACTGTTATCAGGAGGAGAGGAGCTGGGTACATTCTTATGCCAGCAAGGTGTTGTCCTACGAAGGTACCAATAAAAAGGAAAAAAAAAAAATCTAGGTAGAGCTTTGCCAGTACATATGGTATAACTTTGAAAAGCAGCCTCCAAAGTTTATTTTAGAAGTATCTGCAGGACACGGATTGCTTATGTTAAAGTAAATCCAATCCATAAGAGGTCACCTAAAAATAAATTACTGATTTTTTGTTCCAGTATTTCTATTCCCAGTGAAGTCAATGGTCAGACTCATTCATTGGCAGCAGATAATACAAGCATATTTATGAAGAAAAAGTAGGTATTTTAGAAATACTTATAGAAATAGCTACAGAACTAGAGATACCTGTCTTGGTATCTCTGAATGGATGAAACCTCCTGCTGTGGATTATTTGTGGGGCACTCATTTTCCTCTCTTTCCCAAAGGAAGTCTGCTGACATAGGGCTTGAGTGTTAAATGAGTTCCTGCAATTCCCATAACTGGTATAACAGATGCAAAACCCCACCCGAATCAAACATTTGGCTACAGGAGTAGCAAGAAGCAGCATCTGGTTTTTGGCAAATGAAGGACTGCTCAGCATTTCAGTGCAAGAGGGAAAAAAACCACAGTGAAACCCAGTATTAATGTACAAAAGATGTAGTTGTTTCAAAGCAATAATGAACAAGCAAAGCCATATCTCTTAAGAAATACAGCTCAAAGCAACTGTGAAAATCCTCTTTCTCATGCATGCTGACACTAAAAGCAAAACCTTTGGATTCTGTGTACAAGACATCAGCATGATGCAGCTTTGTGTTTAGACAATGCTGCTACTGGCTGGGAACATTTCTGTGAAAACATACAAAATTAGATGAAGAGATAATAGGAAAAAGCCATTTTGACTCATCAGACAATAATTTTTTGTTTGAATGTGACAACCAGGAAAGGACAATTTTTTAACCTAGCAGTTCCTCTAGCAAAGATGTCATGACTTCCGTATGAGCTCTGGGAAATATATCATTTATGTACACCTCTTAGCACTTTTTCACTTGTTGGCAATGCTGTTACTGATATCCTGATGATCTGGAAGAACAGAACACCATGCAACCCCGAATTACTATAAATTCAGTTCTGACGAGTTGCTTTACTAACTTAGGACACTTTACAACACGATCCTTGCCAGTGTGGAGTTTTACTTGATCAGAAAAAATGTCAGTGCTTGAAAGGAGGCATATGAAGTAAGGCAGGTGTCTTAAAGAGCTCTTTGGTTTGCATTAGGAGAAAGGATTTGAAAAAGAAAGCTGTAGTTGCAGCCTTAATATTTGATCTGTAAGAACTTCTACCTACTTCTTGAATAGTTTTCCTAAAACCTATTGAGTTCAGCTGCTGTTATTTTTTCCAAATTCCTTTGGGCTCTTGAATTCCTACTGCTTCAAACAGAAACCTGAATTATTCTCAGTTCAGACTGGATATTATTTTTGCCATTTACTATCCATTTCTAAAGACACTGCTTTTAATAGGTCATCCTTTGTAATTTATTTTCTAAAGGAAGCGATTTAATTTAATCTTCTGTGAATTCTTGATACTGGCTTAAATTGAACAGAAACTATAATAGAAGGCAGTAGAAACAGGGTGGGGGGCATGGAGGACAGGGGATGGGACACACACAGGGGATGTATTTTCTTCCTTGGTTCTAAACCATCCTCTCATTCTCTATAAATTAGCTTCTGTTTCAGTTTAATTTTCATCTCTTATTTTTTTCATGTTTTGTATTTGCATTTGCCTGTACTTCAGGACCATTATTCAGGAATATATCTCTCAGCCCTTCTACAGGGATGTCATCCCAGGATCAGTTGATTACTCCAGCTCACAGCATGACGGAGGCGTGGTCTCACATCCTATCCTCACAGGACAGAAAAAAATATATATTCTTAAATATGGTCTAAAATAATGTGGACATGAGAGGAAAGTTTAGAGGGGTCCCACCTCTTTTAAACACAGAATAATTAGCTGCCTCCCCACCATCTTGACAGTTTGCCCAAAGCCCATCTTCAACCTGACAGCTCAACGGCCCTTGTCCTTCTCAGCACCTCAACCCAGGACCCCACATCCACACACTTCCTTCATTTTTCCTCACCTTCTCCAGATGAGGAAACCAACCTTGTTTCTGTTTTCCCCTCTGCTTCCACCTCTGTTTCCTCCCTGTACTCCAAACCCAATTTCCACGCTCCCCAGCATTGCACCATGCACTTGCCAGCAAGCAAGGCAGGGTCGCTCCCCAATCCCAGAGCTGCCAACTCCTCGACAGCCAGTGATAACTGCAGTCTGCAGGTTCTGTTCATGACACTGTCACTGGAAATATACACAATTTCCAGCCCCAGAAATACTGGTTCTCAAGCAGGTCCCTTAACTGCCTGGCCAAGATTCGTTCCACCTCCTGTTACTCTAGGTATCTCCTGTGCAGAGAGTAGTGCTACTTTCCCTGTGCTGCCTTTACGTTCATGGAAGAGAAATATACACTTCAGGGGTGTGATGCATCATATCCTAACATTGGTGTCTAAAATAGATGAGATGAACTGGTGGTCCTGTGCATCTTTAGTAATCTTCACAGCGTGCACATTCCTATGTAATGGGGGTCACTGGCTCTAGCATAGGACTGTTCTGCTCTGCCTACGGCATCTAATCACCATAAAGCTGTAACTGTTCAAACTGCTTCTTATGAGCTAAAAGGAGGGGGGAAATGATGCAGACGGACATCTACCGCTATTTGGTGTCTTTATTTTACTCTTCTGAAAGGAGCAGTTACAAGGTTCAGTTGTCTTAATGAAGGCCAAATCCTTTTGGTTTGATTTGTTTGCTGGTGATATTACCTGCCCTAGTAAACCCATGCCGAACTGCCCTAATTTTCACTTCAGAATATATAGCGGAAAGCAAGAGCTGCAATGAACCATTCTACCGTACAGAATAAAGATATGACTATATCTATACCCACTAGCTTGGCTATAGTTTTGATGATACTGCAAAAATGTTTCCTGCTCCTGAATTATATATATCAATGTTGCTTTTGCAGCATTTTTGCAACCCTATTCTGACTATTTGGCATAATTTGGAATTGTCCATAACATATATAATAGAAAGTACAAGTTCGTATGTCTCATTCATTTTTTTCCAACAGTAAAGCCTTGTGAGTGAGTACAGGCAGCAGTTCAAGGGCACACAGTATTACAGTGCAGAAGGAGGGAACTGAGAAATGACATTTCATTAGTTAATTAATTCAGTCAGTGATTTTATGCTTATAACGTCTGTAATTTTTTTGAGGCTGTTCCAGATAGGCAACGGCGCCACGATTCCTCATTCTTTCCTGTTCTTTCACTTGCAATGCAGTCGTCTGCTATGAAATAGATCAAATATTTTATGCTTATAACGTCTGTAATTTTTTTGAGGCTGTTCCAGATAGGCAACTAGGCCACGATTCCTCATTCTTTCCTGTTCTTTCACTTGCAATGCAGTCGTCTGCTATGAAATAAAGATCAAATATAGCTATAGTAGTCAGGGTCGTTTAAAATTGAGCTGGGGACATCAGGAACAGGGAACATATCTGTCTATAACCTGAGCTGTTAGCTGTCTCTAGCTACTGATTGTCAATTAGGCATAATGGAGCACCCATAACACCCATTGCTCAGTAGATTATTTTAGTAAAATGATCAGAAAAAGACTGTAGCCTTTCTTGTCCTCAGATTTCTTTACAGAAGAAATCTCATTCTCTATACAGAAAATTTCTTTACAGAAGAAATCTTTTTTTGTCTTTTTTTTTTCCATTAAATAGTAGAACTGCAAAAACTAAATATAATATCAAGTTGAATCAAACTAAGTAGTTTACTAAACTATGCCAAGGAAATAATTAACAGGTTGTTGGGTTTCTCTCCAGGTAGTGTACATACATGTTTTCTCTGCTTCTTTCTCATGTTGAATGTGTCGTGGTTTAATCTCAGTCGGCAACTGAGCACCACGCAGCCGATCGCTCATTCCCCCACACCCGGTGGGATGGGGGAAAGAATTGGAAGAGCACAAGTGAGAAAAACTCGTGGGTTGAGATAAAAACAGTTTAATAATTGAAATAAAATGATAATAATAATAATACACAAAACAAGTGATGCACAGTACAATTGCTCACCACCCACCGACCGATGCCCAGCCAGTCCCCGAGCAGCGGCCCCCCCGGCCAGCTTTCCCCAGTTTATGTACTGAGCATGACGTCACATGGTATGGAATGTCCCTTTGGCCAGTTTGGCTGTGCCCCCTCCCAGCTTCTTGTGCACCTCCAGCCTTCTCAGTGGGTAGAGCATGGGAAGCTGAAAAGTCCTTGGCTAGTGTAAGCATTACCTAGCAACAACTAAAACATCGGTGTGGTATCAACTTTGTTCTCATCCTAAATCCAAAACACTGTACCAGCTACTAGAAAGGAAATTAACTCTATCCCTGCCGAAACCAGGACAGAATGCTACCTATTAAATGAAGGACTGCAGAATATTGTTGCTAACAAAAATGTATTGCTTTTTCACCACATTTTATAATGTTTGCAGATGCAAGGGATTTTTTACATTTTTAGGAAAAAAAATTCACAAAGGTCAAACACTGGAACAGGTGGCCCAGAGAGGCTGTGGGTTCTCCATTGTTGGAGATATTCAGAACTCAGCTGGGCTTGGCCCTAAGAAACCTGAGCGACCTTTGAAGTTGAATCTATCCTCAAAGTTAGCCCTAATGACCTCCAGACATCCCTTCAAATCTAATTATCATTGGGACTAACAGGTGATCGTCTTAATCCAATATATGTAGCTTGTGCTTTAAACAATTTCCTCTGGAGTGTTGGTTCGCTAAAGCTCTCAAATTTGAGGGAAAGTCAGGCTATTCAGGATGATTCTTAGACATACTGTGCTTAGGTGTGTTTTGGTTTTATGTCTTTTTAAATATGATCTGTGGGCTGTAACTTTTAGTGTAATTAATGGTGAGATGCTGCTGAAGGAGACTTGAAAAGCTCTTGATCTTACCTCTTCCTTTGTGTAGTTCCTTCAGGTATGTAACTTGTGGTCTTTTGTACTCCTTAAACTTTGTTTTAAGGAGGGGAATTAATCAAACTAAACATGGATTACTACATATCTAAGCTGGGCATCTTAGGCTTATTTTTAATATTTATATTACAATGTAGATCACCTCATTCTGGTAGAGATGGCTAAAGTAAGCCAAATGAATTGTGCTTTCTAAGTGCCTATTTCTGTCAAATGACAACAGAAGTTGCCTAGATTAATTGGTTAGCTTAGCTCTAAACATCTACACCACAGATGCCTGAAGCCAGGTGAGATGGATTCCATCTAAGATTTTGGGTAATGTTTAGAATCACGTGGCTTGGGAAAATATGTATTCTGTGGACATTTCTAAGCCTCTATTGCTTAGTTTTCTATAACTGCCAGGGTGATTTATTCTCAATTCAGGAAGTCTTTGGTCAGAGGCCACAGCAAATCATGTCCAGGAGCAATTCTGCTGAAAAATTCTATTTCCCATTCTCTCTCCTGGGGCATAAGGACTGTTGCATGTTTTAGGAAAAGGTCTTGATTTAGAGGTGCTGAAGACTGAACACACTACTGAGGAATAGAGTTAGAGATTGTTTTTTTTATTTAAAGGAAAAATATTTTGCACTCTGCATTCCAGGCTTCTGATGAAGCTTTTCAGCAGGAATTGAGGAAAGGACTCTGCTTTTGACCCACTTCATTGGTTATGTCTGCTATCTGTTGGAAAAGTAAGATGTCCAGGTATGGATTGCCTGGTCATCATGCATGTAGTTGCGAGAGTCCTTAGAGAATCTTAGTGTGGCAGAGAAAATCTTAGAAACTGGCTGTCTTCCAACATGATGCTGCCCCGGCCTGTCTTTGATCGCACCATCAGGTACATCCACTGTCTTTTCCACTATCAGTCTTAGATAGTTGTTGTTATTTCTGTAAATGTGAATACAGCCAAACCACTGAATGAAGGAAAGCTGAGAGTGTAGCTCAAGGTCTTTCTGTCTTTTGGGGAGGTGGAAAGATATTTAGTTCATCTGCAGAGAGTTGTTCCTTTGTTTTAGCTTTACTTCCCTTTTAGAAGATATCATTATGTCTTCTGTTTCTTTGCTTTTTCCACGCTGCCAGGACTGAAGCTGTGCAAAGTTTTCATTGTCAAATGAAGAAATAAATGAAATTTTCCTCGCTTCAAATTTCCTTACATAACTGAAAATTGAACCCAGATAAATGAAAAGGAATGAATCTCCCTTCTCAGTAAGGATTTAGGTTGAAAATAATGTGGAAAGCAACAGTACAGGTGTGAAAAGAAACCAAATTTGTTCCTTTTACTCAGCTCAATATTAAAAGAGAAATTTGTGGGATGCCTCTGTTCAGGAATGCAGAATGAAACAAAACAACTGTCTAACTTACTGGAAACGGAATCCACTGAGTGTTAGAAAGCTCTAATAGTCATCCCTCTTCCTTTCAACTGCTTATCAATTTTAAGGTTTTACCAAGAAACATGTAAACAGTAGAAAAGAAACATTTCACTTAGAATTTACAATGCTAAATAAATTTGCATTTACTTCACTTCTTAACTTTTTATCTCACTTCAATTTTCTCTCTGTTGTGACAGTAACAGCAGTAACATTAATACATAATTAGATGGCTAGGAATGTGCTCAGAGTCAATAGCTTGTAATAGCTCCTTTGGAGCCATAGTAAAGTATCTCCTATAGCAAATACATGATTATGGACTTGTTAAAACAGACATTAGTTACCCAGTAGTCCATTATGGCTCCTTATAGTCTACCATTTGAGTAGATCTATATTTAGAGTCATATTGATCAGTAATTAAGAGATAGCACCGTGGCAAAATGGAAATATATCATAAACAATTTTAAAGAAGTAATTTATAGAAATAGTAAAAACATCAGGAACTGGCAAATGTCTTTTGCACTATTTTTGCTTTCATGTAGAAACCAATAAATTCAATAATATTATAACTGATATTGTGAGATTCCCTTGTGTAGGCTGAGAAGCTTACTTCATCCAGAATTAATTTTTAAAACAGAGCTATTAAAACTATGAAGGAGTCAGGCGAGTCACCACCATGTATGCAGTCTTCATCCACTCATTGTAAAAATTAACTTTATCAGTGGTGAAAGTAAGTTATGGTAAAGGGAATTCAGCCACTTTTAATTTGAGCCATCTGGAGCTTTCCCATCTCTCATTAGTCTATAATACCATACAGGTGAGTTTATCCACTTTTCTATTTTACAACTATATTCACTGAAATACAATTATAATAATCAATTAGATACAAAGAGTTAAAAGTCTCTGTTAGAATATGCCTAGAAAAGATGTTCAGGCATGATAATCTTTTAGACTATTCGAAGTGCCACAGTAGTACTAATCCCTTACGATTTTCACATGGTACTCAAGGCATTGGGACATGATTAAATGTAAAGCCAGAAAGAACAGCTATTCCTCACTTGGTTTACATTTCCCTCCACAAGGGGACTGCGATATTATTACTTGTGTTGTGTGTAATGGAATTGTTTAATTCACAACAGCTCTTGCAAATGTAAAGATTTAGTTACCATGCTTGTACTCACTGAGTCAAAGAGGGATGTTCTGCTGTGAGCCTGTTCTTCTAATTGTTCCAATCTCTGCATTAACATTAATTAGCAAATTCATCTTTCAGTCTCTCCCACGTGGGGCATGTTCAGTCCGGGTTGGGTCATTAGGGAATTTAATTAATTTATCAGCAAATTGGATTTTTTGTTAGGTGTCCTTGCTTTGTTTTTTCCCTTTTTTTTTTTTTTGGCAGAAATTTTTGATGGTTTATATAACTGTAGGGTTTTCTTCATCTACAATTCTCCAATGCAGAGGTTATTAATGGAATGTTATTGAACAGAAATACCTCATTTATAAAGGGTATCAAAAGAGAGGTTCTGTCTGTCTCACTGGTCATTTGTAAGCTGGTACTTCTGTTAGTGGGAACTTTTTCCTGTGTAGGCTTGCGGTCTAGTGGGAATATTACTTTACAGTAAACCTGCCAATAGCTGGATGTATAAATGCCTGATATTTATGGCGTAAGTATAAAGGCTATCTGTGTGAGAATTCAATTCAAGGAGGCTAATCTCAAATGCAATTAATGTTCACATTCTTTATGTGCCCCTATGGTAGTCTGTTTGCCCAAGGAATTTATTGGAAGTGATACATTTAATTAAACTTCTTGAAACACTTGGGCAATGATATCATTTAGGCGATAAGACATCACTTTTGGAAAGTGGAAAGAGGAACAGCATGACTGTTGTATTCATTCTATACTGCTTTACATTTAACGGAGGGTACATGTGGTTCTGTGGAGGGTGCGTGTCAAGTGCTGCTCAGAAAAGGTGATTTCCTCATGTTCTACCAAGCTGCTAAATAAGTCAGAAATGTTTTGATCTTTTGTCAATTTTGATTTAGCTTCAGTAAAGTAGTTGTTGTATGTACTGTGTGAACAAAGGTGAATGAGCAAGGAAATTTGCTAAACTGCTCGTAGGAAAAAAATGTGGCTTGCTATATTTCATTGGGGATTATTACTTTGCTAATAGAAATCATTTTTTCTGCCTATTTAGCATCCATTCTTTATAAGTTGTTAACCATAACAAGTTATAACCATAACATAACCAGTGCCAGGGAAGGTTATGGAGCAGATCATCTTGGGTGCCATCACATGGCACATACAGGACAACTAGGTGATCAGGACAGGACAACTAAGTGATCAGGCCTGGTAACAAGTGATAGGACAAGAGGAAATGGCCTCAAGCTGTGCCAGGGGAGGTTTAGATTGGATATTAGGAAAAGTTTCTTCACCAAAAGGGTTGTCAAGCATTGGAACAGACTGCCCAGGGAAGAGGTTGAGTCACGATCCCTGGAGGTATTTAAAAGACGTGTAGATGTGATGCTTGGGGACATGGCTTAGTGGTGGACTTGGCAGTGCTAGGTTTGGGGTTGGACTTGATGATCTTAAAGGTCTTTTCCAATTTAAATGATTCTATGTATACATATATATCAGGAAAAATCAGAGTAAGTAAGGTTTTTGCCAGGGTGCTCTAGAGTGAACTTTTATAATAAGCATGAGAATCCCTTCAAATGGCAAAAGGGATAAACAAGTAATACCTAAGTAGTGCTCAACATGCAGTGCTTTCATGTCTCTTCAAATCTGTCCAGGCTCAGCTGGAGGAGAAGGTGGATGCTTCTTGAATAATATGAATGCTTTCTCTTCTTTTGCCTATGTACTGACACTGTTTCCATGATACAGAGTACCATGGAGAGCTTATTTGTGTTTTAGAAATGCCATATTTCTCCTGAATTTAAACACAGGTTACTGTTGGGGACTTATTTTCATCTGTAGGGAAATAAACATAGAGAAAATTTTCATCTTTGAGAAAGTCTCCTAATATTTGATTAAAAAAAAAATAAGGAAAGGGGATTAAAGAGACAATAATGAATGAGAATCTATGTGCTAATTGTATCCCAGCATGAGTCCATGCATCTTACCAGGTGTGAGTGTGCCAGTCTTCAATCAATCTGCAGCGCTTCACTGACAGTAAGGTTATAAGGTATCCTTCAGTCTCATTAGTTAGACTGCCTGTTCATCACGTGGAGATGTTGAACGCTGAATTTGAATGAAAGATTTCAGACATCCCAGTAGGGATCTGCTGAAATTACTTTGACAGAATTTTGGTCTTAAGTACTATTTTCACCTATGCAAAGTCCTGAAAATTTGCAAAACATAACATGCAGTCAGTCAGATTTACCATTCCTTCTTTTTCAAGGAGCCAGAGCACAGGTTGGACCTGTGCTCGGACCACTCTTGGACCTTCTTAGCTGCACTTCTAGCCCAAGTGCAACTCAGAGCTATTTAAGACTCCTAAATATTTCACAAATTCTGTGTGATTTCTGCAGGCGTAGGACAGAGAAAAATTCTTTCTCGCTGACTTGATGAGGACTTTTCATTTAATGTAGGGTCTTTGGAGGGACAGGGATAATAACATTATCTTCTACTACAGTACTCTGGGACAGCTGTTTAAAGCCACTTGTTCAATCTGTATAGTCACTGGGAGGGTAAAAGAGGGCTATATAACATGAAAGAGCCAAGTCTGAAAAGTTTTATTGTTCGTTCTTTTTTCTTAAATAAATATGGATACATCTCACTACCTCTTAGAAATTCATGAAAAAACAATATCACTTACTTATTGCAGACTGGTAATGAAGCTTAACATTTGCTTCTATGGTGAAATGTAGAAGCATAATTATACTGCCATTGCAGGAAGAGCATAACTCACCAAGCAGGAGAAATTCAGATATAACTCGGAAATAAGAGCGTCCAACTCAGAAATAAGAGCGTCCATGCAAAGAAATGTATTGGTGAAATTATCATAGTAAATATAATCAGAATGACAAGTCATCCTGTCATGCAGGCAGGAATCTCGGTTTCAGGAGAGTAACCTGATAATTTGGAGATAAGCTTGAATCAAGCCCCAGGACTCAAGTACTCATGAACACAGTCCAACTGAGACCAGCATCTGAATACTGCACTTCATGATGGCCTCTACTTGGAGGGTGGAACATCATATATAAAATTAATGACTAGTTCTCAGAAAGAGGGTAAGAAACAGCTATTATGAGAGTTAAATTATACTGGTAAATAAACTAAAGGAACATGAGTTTATAGTCTCCGTAGCTGTATGTTAAGAACAAGTAGATAAATGCTCAATTTAAGTAAATAAATATGGTAATGTGAAGCATTTGAATCTGAGGAACTTGGGCGGTAAATCAGTCTCAGTTAATCATAATTGTTTCTGATACCACTGAGCATCATTTAATGGTATTTTAAGGTTCATTTTATATGAATAATAAATAGGATAGTAAGATGCATATGCATATTGAAACAATTTTACTTTAAAAATTCAATGCCACTTTTCTTTTATATGACG
>NW_008795138.1:402328-403815 GCF_000699145.1 Aptenodytes forsteri | reverse complement strand
CCTCCACATATTTTTTTTAATTTTTTTTTAACAGGTATGAATTTCAAACCTATTCATCATTGCTATTGCTAGTCTAATACCAGTTATAGAAATTTTAATAAAAATAGTTGCTACCTGCTTCTTCAATCAGTCAGTTCAAAGCCTGGGACATCAGTCACCTTGGCTGTGGCACGCATCCTCCAAGTTCCTTCTCCCCGTGCAAGCAAGCTGACCCTTTTCTGTGCTTTAATTGTTCCTGCACTCTCCAATGCTCTCAGATCAGCTGAAAGAACTAGGGACGTGTCCTGAGCACTGATACCACTCCCTGGTGCTTAAATTAAGGGTCTTTCAGTCTAAATGGTCTAGCTGTTCTCACGGCTATACTAGTCCCAAGGACACAGAGGGCCTACAAGGTGTCGATGGGCATACATGGCATTGAAACATGTATAAATCAAAATCAGTTTGAACAGAAATCTTCTGTAACTATCAAGAAAGTGGTGTAATTCGCACCTGGTGAATATCACTCCTGTAGAATGGAAGATCATTTAAATTTACATGGAAGAGGTGAACCTGCATACACTATTTTTCTTACACCCAGATAATTTTGTGTTTTGTTCTTCTCCAGTGCAGTCTCAAGTGAAGTGTTGCAGGTGAGATGAGACAAGCTCTCTGGACAAAAGAAAGCTCAAGGTGAAACACAAAGTAGCATATCGCTTGCAAAACCGTCCCTCGGCATCACATTGGAGAAAATAGGGCTGTCATATGCCATGAGAAGTTATTTATTCAAATTGTCTGTATTCTTGCTGTCTCTGTAATAGTACAGTCACTGAGATCCTTTAGAGCATTCAGGCTAACTGTCCCTCAATTTAAACATCAGACAGAATCAAATATAGTTGTGTTTTTATCACACTTATATTCCTTCACATTCAAGGATGACCCAAAAAATGAGATTTGTGTTTTCCAATGTCACATGAGAGATCTTCTGAAAATATCTGAGTAATGGCCATACATTTCCTGAACAACTCTGTCATCTCTCTCTTATGAACCTGGGTAACAGAGCATCTTTTCAGAGTATAAACAGCCAGTGTTAAGAGTTCTTCCACACAGGAGAAAATTTTTTTATAATATGTAGTTAAATAAAACATCAACAGTATAAAATGTAGAACCACACTTAAGGTGTGATGTGTTTTATGAAACCTATAATTTGCCACACAGTCAGCAGAAAACTTTAGATGCAAACTGGAGATACTCACATAAATTGGCCCTAGTGTCTATAATATTACCAAAATACAAAAAATAATTACACTAAGTCTCTACACACTCTATGCTAAAGCAGATATTTGTTCAAAAGCCCATATCTTTTCACTTAGCTCTACATCTAAACTGTAATATTAGCTGATGTTAAATCATAGAATCATAGAATAGTTTGGGTTGGAAGGGACCTCTAAAGGTCATCTAGTCCAACCCCCCTGCCGTGGGCAGGGACATCTTCAACTAGATCAGGTTGC
>NW_008795138.1:367354-401213 GCF_000699145.1 Aptenodytes forsteri | reverse complement strand
CCAGGCACAGAGGTGAGACTGGCTGGCCTGTAGTTCCCTGGGTCTTCCTTTTTTCCCTTTTTAAAAATGGGGGTTATGTTTCCCCTTTTCCAGTCAGTGGGAACTTCCCTGGACTGCCACGACTTCTCAAATATGATGGATAGTGGCTTAGCAACTTCATCCACCAGTTCCTTCAGGACTTGTGGATGGATCTCATTGGGTCCCATGAACTTGTGCACCTTCAGGTGCCTTAGATGAAATACTCTGTAAAGCTTTGGCTTCTCCATCTTGAAAAAGCTTGAGTCAAACTAAGTGTGATACAGAACAGAGCAAAGAGGACAAAGAAAGAAATAGAAATTCTTCCACGCTAGGAATGACTCTGTGGACCAGTACTCTTCAGCTTAGAATAGAGACACCTCCAGGGAGACATTGCAGTGACCTATAAAACCCCAAGAAGCAAGGGGAATGTGCACAGAGAATTTATTTCCTGTCTCATAGTACAAGAGGTGAGAAATATCTGATTAAATCAACAGACAGCAGATTGCAAATCAGCAGAAGGAAGTGCTTTTCCACACGTGGCAGTTAAGCCTCAGTTCTTAGTGCCAGATGGTGGTGTGGTTGCCAGAGAAGTTTACAAGGGTTTAGAAAAGGGGTTAAGCTAACACATTAAAGAAAAATCAGGTAAGAGCTTTCAAATACAAAGATGCTCCTCTGGCAGTACAGCACTTCAGGGGCATTTCAATATGTGCCTGACCTGCTCTTCCATGCTTTCCTAGGCATCTGCTACCAGCCACTGTCAGAGATTAGTGAATTATGTAAACCTTGGTCTGACCCGATACAGCCATTTACAGCTCCTAAAACTACCTTAAGCATCCACAAAACTTAAACCACCTACTTATTTATTTAATGCTACATAAATCAGTGTAGCAATTGTATATGTGTTGTATACAGTGATAAACAATATTTCTGGATCAGCTTTCACTTGTGTGAAACTTAGTAACTCTCTTACATTATATCTCATCCCATTTTCTATTTCTGTATTATTTGAATAGATGTGGCTGCTTCCATTAATAATAGTGGGAAACAATGATATAAATCCTTATGTACATGTACAGAAGAATAGGCCCCCACAGCCTATTACTGTGAGGAACAATATGGCATTACCAAACTGTGAAGTAAACCTATAAAATATTAATTACGGATTGATTTAGTCTGGCTGGAATGCAGCATTAATGGTTTCACTTAGTGTTATCTAGTTTTTCAAAATTATGGCAGAAGGAGTGGGTAGGGGAAGTCACAAATGGAGCTGTGGAATGTGCTTTAACTCTTCACCTCTAGAAACTTGGGTTCCAATTCCGATTGTCCCATGCAGACATGACTTAGCAGTGTCAACCTGTGCACTAGTGAATGTTAGTGTGGATCCTAAAACTACTACACAACCCTGATGGAAAGGGTGAAGTCTGCTGCAGGTCAAGACTGCAGTGCACCGAGTAGAGCTTTTAAACTCCCTATTTTAACAGCAGTTCTCAAATGAGTCTGAAAACTGAGAGCTTCTCAAAGTGACAAAAATGAGGTGAAACACAGCCAACTTCATCAGCATCCCATGTTGGTATACTAGAGAATTACCAACGGAAGTAAGCCATACAGAACTTCATATACTTCTGTTTCTTATTTCTTGCTGAACTTTGTGCCATGACATGGACAGCCATGTTAATATTACAATGTAGTACTTCTGTTAGCAACCATTGAAATAAATTAGACCCCCAAGTCCTATTTTCTAGGTATTTGGCTGAAATACCTTTTGTAGAACAGCTGTTCTCTCTAAAGACATTCTTGGTAGTTTCAGTGGCAAGCAGACACACTGGGCAGCTGCACAGGAGCTTCACGTTGTGGATCAGATCTTGAACAAATCCATACCATGCCAGTGCAAGCAGATGTCTCAGATCCTCTGTCATCCAGACTGGGGACCTGTGGGAATGCACCATGGCGCTCATTTGACCATATCTTTGATTTCCTTTCCATGTAAACCAGGGAACAGACGAGGGCCAAATGCAAGCCCGAGGTTTGTCCTGGTGTACAGCCATGGGATGCAGTCCCAAGATTACAGAAGCAAGATACAGAACCTGAGAAACATTTTGGTTTCAGGCCAGGCTTACTTTTCAATCATAAGAATTACAGGTATTTTTAAAAATGGTAGGTATGTCTCTGGGAAGGAGCCAGGAGGCACAAGCATACACCTTAATGAGGGAGCACTACACAACAAATTGTGAAGTGCTTTGGCTGAGCAGAACCTATGCAACAAGAGGCCACCTTTAGGCATGCTTACCCTGATGGGTGCAGACTGACCGGAGTGCTCACCCATCCAGGAGCTGCATGCCCGGGTTAACATGGCACTGCATGGAGCTGGTGTATCCTGTCTTCGTTTTGTAGTTCTGGCAGGGGGAGCTTGGGTCTGCCCACAAAAGACCTGTGAGGGTGCCCTAGATCTCCCTCCAAGCAAAACTACGTGATCTTCACTTTTTTAGGCACCAGGAATGAAAGACTTTTTTTTTTTCATATTCCTATGTAAGTTAAACAGGATTTTTTTCTTTTTTTTGCTTATTTGGCAATGTCTTTATACACATGTAAAGACCACACTGTGATTGTCAGTATAAATTTAAACACTTTAGACAGGATCTGGGCTGAGAAGTGAAGAAAGACACTAAATAAAGAGTTATAAATCTCACATTATGAAATTCATATGTCAGTTCCTTTCGCAGATCTTGTTCTTTGTTATTTTAGTTCATCATTTTTACTATATATCTGAAGTGCTTGGTTTTCTTTCTAATAGTGGCAACATTGCTTCTTTTTTTTTTTTTTCAGTACAGAAGTACAGTGCTCTAGGAAAACACATCTGATTTACAGCCCATGGAAGAAACATTAATGCTTTTATCCGTTCCCCAGCTGAAGTCAATGTATTGTTTTTAAAGCTTTGCCAAGGTCAAAAAGACTGGCTTTATAATAAAGTTAAAGCGTTTACATAGAAGGAAAACTTGATGAGGAGTTTGTGGGTCCAAATTATCTCAAGTGTTCCTGTAGGAAAACAAGCTGTGTAACAATGAGTAAAGAATCTGAGAACATTTTTTAAGATGCTCATATTTCATCTGCCATTTAACATGACATCTGAAAGGAAAAATTGAAAGAGAAGGTATCTGAAGTAGCCAAGCACACTGATATTATAATGTGAGTTATTTCCTCAAAGAAAATATACCTTTTCCTTACATAAAGGTTTAGTATAACATTTATTGGATGTTTAACTGTCAATTACATAGATACTCTTAAATTAAAATTTGTTTTCTTGTCTTCTCCTATAATTAGTATCAGCCTCCTCTGAACGTAACAGTTATCTTTCAGTCAAATATGAAGTAGCTAACCATTTAGGCAGGTAGCATCAACATGAATTGAGTGGGTGGACTGAGACTTTCAAAATGTGTATATTTTACTTGATAAATTAAGAGACAGGGAAAAAAGATTTTCAAAAAACAATTTTAAAAAGTAGTAAAGTAGAAATTCTCTGTTTCAGTTTTGCCATTAAAAAAGAATATTTTCAAAAGTTTTTTAAGCCCATGTCTAGAAAGCAATATATGAAAGTATTATTATTTTAATATATATGAGTCTGTAGAGTGTTCATCCTTTCCTCTAAAATGTTTTTTGGGTTTTTTTAATTAGTAGAAAAAATACTGTGAAATGAAACGATAGTAGCAATACATTTTAGATGTATTCGATGCAATACATTTTTTAATCTTTTTTATTTCTTTTTGTTATGAACTTTCTATTAAAAGAAACAAAGGACAGCTTAAAAGACTTCAGGTAATTAAAAAGCTGTACGCAGTGTCATTATTTATCTTTGGGTTTTGCTTATCTTGCTCTTATAATTTGCATACTGTTATGTTACTGAACATTTGTAGTGAAAGGATTTTTAAATGGCTTGTGATAATTAAGCTGCAAGATAAACAAAATAATAATATATGATTTCATTATTTTAACCAGTAGGTTTTAGTCTCATAAAACAAGCAGGGGCTACAGGATAAAGAACATTTTGGTTTACTGGTGGGGGTTTTTTCATATTTTACAAGTTATCTTAGATTGTCTGGGATCAAAAAATAAATAAAAATAGTCCTGTGTGGTTAATTGTGATATATGGATAACAATCTTTTACTCTTATTCCACACCTCTATTATCCAGAATTGAAACACTGGCTTTCTTGAAATCAACAGGAGTTTAGCTATTTGTTTCAGCAGAGGCAGATTTCATTCTGGGAGTATATCTGCAGTTGCAGCTGCTGTTTTGTGATGTAAATGTACAGCAGGTTAGAGTGCTCACCCCCAAAAACTTTGTTTTTCTGTTCTTGCTTTACTACATCTCACAGTCTAAAGTAACTCCCACCAAATCCCTCTTCAGAATTTTCCTTGTTTTCAGACCTTAGCAAATCCTATTCAAACTATCGTAACTGCTCACTTGTTCCATACCCAATATTAGTAATCTCTTTTCATACAATCTTCACAAAATTATTACATGAACTTTCTCCTCTTCCTCTCCAGCCATGCAGAACAGCCCTTTGCTTCACCCCCTTTATAGCTTGTTTCCCGTATTAGTTCAACGCTTGTCTCTTCTCCTGTGTTCTTGGTGTTCTCCCATTATGCTACTTGTCATTTTGACACTTTATAAGAAATCCTCTATGCCAAACAAAGGGACGCTATTTATTATTATTAATTCACCATGGCTGCTTCAAGTAAAGTTGGCCTGTCCTTTTCATAAAGTGCTGGTTCTAATAAGAAGTCCTTGCTAGCTCCTTTTCATTAAAAAGAACTCTTAAAAGTGTTTTTCAAAGTGAGCCAAAACCATTTGCATGCAAATATTTCAGTAGAAAAACATGATGGCATGCTTACACAAATTACTATTTTTGCTTATGAGTGAGTATGCAGAGAGGAAGTAGAGAGCCAAGCAGTTCAAATAAGCGTATGCAGAAGAGCTTCAAACAGCATCATTTTAAAGACAGAAAAATATCTCTAGTGCAGGCAGATTCCTTTGGTTGGATAGACCAGCTTTTTTCAAATTAGCCTCTTTTTCATAGAGGACTGACTACTCCATTTATCCTTCAAAAACCTCTTTCATAAGACAATATTTAGTTTAGACCTCAATTTAAATTATAACAGGAACCAGCAGAATTTCTCCCTATTTATTTTCTTGCATTCCAACTAAAATAAAATAAGTTTCCAACCCCAGTGTTGTACATGCACACACACGTCACCAATTCCCATCACATCATCCAATATGTATCTGCATTTACAATCTCCCTCACAGAAGTCAATTTTGTGAGTCTCTAAATACGTTGGCATTGACACTAAGATTAACAACAGGACTTTTTTCCAGCAGTGGTGGCCTGAAAAAGCTTGTAAAGCATTTTTTAATGACACAAAAAATCCATATTTTGCAGAGAAATTGCCCTATCTTTAAAAGTTTTATGCACTCCTAGCTTGTAAAAGTCTGAGGAACACTAGTGCAATGCATCCAAATAATCAGCACAAAATTAATCACAGATTCAAAACATTGCAAGCACTACAGGTTTTTTTACATTTAAAAAGCAAATTTAAAGTGCTTGCAGGTCACTTTTTTATCAGAAAGACTTTGTTTTAATTATGAAATAACATACGAATATAATAACACATAACCACCTTTTTTAAAGGTTAGAATCTTAAGTTAGAAAAATGCTTTTCTCTAAGACTGTAAAAGATGACTTGCAGCCAGATTAAACTGTGGTCTCAGCTGTTTAATACGTGTATGGGCAGTACTGTTGTAAATTGTCAACAGCGTGTCTGAATCAAAAATCTGAAATAGCTACCATATATGCTTTCAAAATCTGAACTGGGTCTTGATATATATTGAACAAAAAACCAAAGAGTATTGGCAATGTACGCTCTGCCAGGTCAATAGGTAGCTCAGAAAACATACATATAACATTAGTTCCCTGATTTTAGGAGGATTTGCAATAGTAGCATCCCATACATTTTTCCCCATTAAAAGAGAAAACCAACTTCCGTATAAAAAGCCCACAAGAGTTAAAAAAACTTGTTTCACCCAAAAGTTTGAAAGGATTAAAATGGAGTTTGTTCAGCTTCTAATGCTATACTAAAATACTCCATTTGAAAAGGCTGTTTCCATTTGTCTCTGTGCCGAAATAAGAATATGGTGAGAAGCTTTTTTGTTTAAAAGAACAATGGTCATCCTTTCTCTGAATCAGCTCATGTTTCTGATGGACTTCTGCAGAGTCAGTTGATGGAAAATTCAAATTTAAGTGACATTTGAGTTGACCATGGAATAAATACTGACTTAATTTGTTACAGTGATTATTTATTGTTATGTGCCCTACTTTCAGAGGCACCTCTCTGACAGTGCATTGTCAAACTTCTCCAGGCCTTTAGGGGAACCAGTTGGTATTGCACAGGGAAAAGAGGGGCTGAATCACCCTCAGGGTAGCTGCTCCGATTTGAACCAACAAAGAGATACACCTACCATTTATAAAGAAAAGAAACAGGTGTTTGATCATTTATTACCTTAGACCATTTTTTATTGAAATGCCAGGAGCTTAAAAGTTGGCTTGCAAACCCCCATCATTCTCTGATAGAAGTAGGAGCAACACAGACCTGCACTAAGATTCACCGACGCGAAAGACCTTTCAATATGCAGAGTGAAAGGTCACCATCTTTTGATGAACAAAAAAAAAAAAGGCTGAGGAAGAGAAAGATTATGTCCCTTTCAATGGATATTTATTCTCTTTAACCATGTATAAACACCACTTGGCTGCACACTGTTTTCTTCGTGCAAGGCTTCCCTGGTTAAGTACAGTTATCATCCTAGAATGATAATTATGTTTTGGGCTGTGTGTAGGTAACCCACTTCAATACATAGAGGTAAGTCCTACAGCTTTGAATGCCCACTTTGATGTTAATAGAATTATTTTATGAGCATAAGTTAGGGAATAATATGATCCATTCTGTTTCATCTTCTGCCTTTTTAGTGGATAACAACTTTACCAGACCATCTGTTTTCTATAAAATATTTATACGTACATATAAAAAAGAGAGAGACCTAGAGAGAGGGAAGTAGGACACTACAGAAATAGAAAGAGAGGATCTGAGGACAACTTTAAAAATGCAACATATTTAAAACTTTTTGGATAAAACATAAGTATAAATCAAAAGTCAGATCTGAAACCCTCTGAAAAGGGTTTTATTTTATGACCATCGATACATGCTAAAGGAAGTTCTAGTTTGTAACTTTTTCCTTTAGAAAGAAGAATCTTGGTAGTAATATTGATCTGTTGTACACATAAAAGAAAAGTTAGGGGGCAAATCAACATATTAATATTTTTAAGAAAATTGTCAATCTACATGTCTGCTCAAAATAATTAATTGATTAAAGAGAGTTCAAAAGCAGGGCTGCCAGCACTCAGTCAGTAAGAAGGCTGAACTCTACTTCACTACAACTTGCACCCAAACTTTAGATATTGATTTAGCTGCTGGCGTAAACAATTACATTCCTTATCTAGACAGTGAAGAAGGTGGCTCTGAAAACCTCCCAGGTGAAATCTTGCCAGACTGGTTACGGTGCCTCTGCTTAGGCAGACAGGGATCTCCTTCTGGAGGCCTCCACTGCCACCTCTCCCCATGGACTAAAGAAGGAATTATGTGTACATTAGCCAGAATTGTGGACCCATAGGGGAAGATCTGCAAAGCAAACCAGTTGGTGCTGAGGACCTGACATCCACAGCATATGCATTTCAGAGCTCTCTCCTGGTCCTGAGCACCGATGCCCAGTGATGCTGGGAATGCAATGGGTATGATCCTGAAGTGCATCTTCCCATGCAGCTTCCACTCAAAGGGAACCAGTTTGTGTGCCCTGAGCCCACGCTGCAAGGTGAACCACAACACACTAGGTGAGGACAGGCAAGGAATGCACGTAAAAAGAGTAATCTTGAGCTGAACTAAAACACTAATATAAATGCACCCACTGTAGTTGAACTGTTTCGTTGGACAGCTAAACTTTCTGTGCAAGCTGGATACCTAACTTAGGACAGCATTTCATTTATGTGTTCAAAACTAAACTTCTTGTGGTTGACATTTCAAATCTTAAAAAGAGCTAAAGAGATTGGGCTTCTTCTCCTTAATCTTTTTTTTCACCCAGAATATAATCTTCTGTCTTTTTGTATCATTTTTCAGATGCCTTTATTTCATTGTCTAAGGAAAGGAGTATCAAAACTGCATGTAGTGACTGATCAAACAAAATTACCTTCAGTCACCAATGGAACAATTTCCATGCCCATTTTACAGCAAGTAAAAGTGAATAACAAAGCTTGCTGTTGTATGGATGCACATTCTAGAGCTTTGTTATTGGGTACCTTGGATAAAGCCCTTACAGCCCCAACTATCTCTCTCCTCTATATTTCAGGATGGACTAAATTTAAGAAAGACTCTTCAAAGGGCTACTGAGTGGTTTTATGTATTTTTTTAGAAATTATCTCCTACATTTTGCAGTACACCCATTTTGAAAGGAAATAGCCTTGTATTATATTGACCTTACATTCCCTCAATTTCTTCTAGTCAAAGCTTCTGCTCCTTATATCCTCCTTCAGAAACAATAATTCTAATATGTCCAAGAAAGGCCAATTTTACTTTTTTAAAGATAATCATATACGATGTTTGTCCTCTTGCTGGGGGCAACACCAAAAAAAGCCGGAAGCTTTATCTCTTTCAAAGAGTTTCAGGAGGCAGCTGAATCAACAACAGAAAAGTGAGGTAGTATGTGACAAATTAGTTTGCAACACTTTTTCTTTCTTTTTTCTCTACCTAGCCTCTGTTTAATTAACAGATCATAGAAGGAGAGAAAAAGGAAGGAAAGAGAGTTAAATCTGAAATGATCAGAAACCCAGAGGCTGCAGCTCAGTGACAGAAGCAGCTGTTTCTTCTGAAAAAAAATTCTGTAGTTTTTTTTAAGAGGGAACTAACCTGATGAAAGAAGGAGGGCACATACTATTTTCAAACCGGGGTCTCACTTGACAATTTGCAGAACAGATTAGGCTATGAGTAAAGATGTGATTTAACAGGAAAAATCAAGGCGGCAGCTGAACTTCTGCTTGCCACTGCCTTGCTGAGCAGCCCATTCTCACAGCACTCTTGCTGTACCTCTCTCTAGCTATACTTAGCTCAAATAGGCATAGCACTTGGTTTATTTGTACAGTCAGGCATGAGTGCTAAATGATGACCACTAAAATAAAAAGAAAATGGCTCCATGCAGTCATTGGTGTCAGTGATTTTCTAATGCACGTGCTCATTTAGTCCAGCTTCAAGCCCGGGTACTTCAGTTCAGTGCCTAAGTTTAAGCAGGATAAATCAAAGCAGAAGAGAAAGCCAAAGATGAGATAGGGAGGAGGAGGAAAAGGTATAACAGGTTTGGACTCAGCAGGGGCTTGCGGGGAGGCACCGCATGTCAGCTATCGGCACGGGACTTGCAGAGGCTCCCCCTGACCTCTCTGCGCAGTGGGTGAGCGATCGCCCCCGGCCCGCTGCGAAGCCGCAGTGCTGCCGAGCTCCGAGTCACAGACTCGCACGGTTAAGGGCCGCTCCGGAAACATGCGGAGCTGTGCTTGAGCTGCTGGGGCCCAGGAGGGTCATGATCTGAGCGTGAGAAACGCCGAGCAGTTCCTGTGCACCCGCCGGGGAAGGGTCAGGGTCTTGCTGAGCCCAGCCCTCCGGGAGAGCCGCGGCAGCCAGGCACTGCTCTCAGCCCCGAGGCATGTGGGAAGGCCAGCAAGGGAGAGGAGGGCAGGAAGAAACGTCCGACATTATGCACGTTGCCCACTGGCAGCAGGAAGCCACTCGCTTTTCAGGTCAGTGGGTGGCATTAGTCAGAGGTAGCTAATGCCCAGGGCTCCTGGCTTTTTGGATGCCCCTCTGGAGCTGGGCTCCTAGGGTGGTGCATCACAGCGAAACATCCAGCAGCAGCTTGTACTGGCCCGAGATACTAATTCTCATTTCATTACTAAAGAAAGTCTACTTACTCTGTGCCTACACCATCAGAGCATTGGAAGAAAATACCTATGTATTTATTGGTGGCTTTAAAGTGCAAATAGAAGAAACCTCATATTACCAATGGATCGGTCTGACATTTGTGTTGGTGACACTGATCTCCTTTTGACTTTCTTCCAATCGTACATGGGTCGCAATTTCAGCTCCTGTTCTCATTGTCTGCTGCCTGCAGTTAATGATGTGCCTAGTTGGAAAAGTGTTGCAGAGTCGTCATTTAATTCATTTTGATCAAAGTCTGCACCTTGTATCTTCAATCAGAGTGAAAGTACTTATCCAGATGCAGTGCTCAGTAATCAGTAGGGATAATGCACAAGCAATCCATCAGTGCTTGAAGCTACTCTGTATGGGCCCTCTCAGGGCCCTAAATTGCTTATCATAGGCAGAATTGATGCATTACCTTTTGCCTCCAACTTTTCTAAAAAAATTGTAGAGTCATTTCTGGAATTATTCCAATGTACCAGACCTGTAACTAGTTTTGAATCAAGGTTGTATTGTATAGTTAGGGTTCTCGTATTTTGCTATCACACAAAACAACTGCTGCATTCCCTCTGCAGCCTTGGTTGGAGACAAATGTGCTCCCGTCCGTGCAAGGTTCTGCACGCACTGGTATGCACCACAGCTCAGCCGCAAGGGCTATCATTGCTCAACTCACTACTTACATTACAGTAATTTTTTCATTGAAAACCCACTGAAGGGGAAAAAATGCAGAACTCTGCATCCTGAAAACCTCTGTGAGCAGAAGTTAGGTGAGGACTTCTTGCTTCCCCGCCAGTGTGCCTACTGATTAACATCCACAAGGACTAAACAAGTGGGTTAATTTTTATGCACATTCAGACATGGTCTTTTGCTATGCATTGGGCAGCAGAGTGTTGATCAGCTCTCAACTAGACTGAGTCACAAAAGTGACGACAAAAAGGGCTTTATGGAAAACACTAGTTTGTCAAAACAAAACCATTTAATCAGATGTTTCACATCATTTCATCTCCATTTTAAAGTTTTACCCGTTTGGATGTAGATGCACATGTATTTCATTCTGTGGGGCTCTGCTTTATGTGTGCAGGACTATGTTCATACACACGTACACAGATAGGTATATGCGCACATATACACATGCACATTTGCCAGCCTGCACATAAATCCCATATGGCTTATTTGACTCAGCCCTGCCGTGCAGACTACCCGCATGGAGATCCCCGCAACCCTGCAGCTCCTGCTCCCTACTCAGGACCAGACATCTCAGGATCTCCCAGCTCTAAGCAGGTGGTTGACAAGATACTACGGCTTCTCCATCATGAGGCAGGGGATGTTCTGCCACCATCCTGTAACGTGTAGCGTTCCCAGGAACTGGAGCAGATAATTGCTCCATTTTACAAATTATGAAGCTGAAACCATTAAATAATTTATCTCGTTATTTTCTGTAGTGTTTCCCCCTTTCTGTGGGTAGTAGTGGTAAATCATAATAATGCACAAGCAAAAAATGCATTGCAAAATGCTTGAATTTTCCAGGGATGGAAACAGTGCCTTTTGCCCAGCTGTCTGCCCAGTTTCTTTGCTGGACTCATGTGCTGGTCAGTTTTAAGCAGTGTAAATAATCAGGCCCTGCAAATGCACAGAATATGTCAATAATATTTCCTGTGGATAAAACTGTCTTGTCCCGTCCTTCATCCCTGAAGCCATCCAGTCTCTATTACAAATTAAGCAAAAGAATGGAGGGATAAATTTCATTAGATTTCCTTTGTTAAATAGATCCAAACCAAACTGTGAACAACAACAAAAAGTCACCAAGTGGCATTTTGGGCCTGTATTTTTACAGGGCTGGAAGTTTCTGCTAAAATTGATAAATGTACTGTAGCTTTTGAGTTTATTTGCCATAACTTGGTACTAGCAAACAGATACACGGTATTTGCAGCCAGATATGCATTTGCATGTCTAAAAGGTTTATTTACTTGCACTTTCAATTACGAAATTTGTATGCGTGCTGGCGGATGTCTGTGTGTGTGTGCACACGTGTATGTATACAGTCACACACACAAAAAGCACAGCTCTACAAAATACAAGTGCATCTACATCCAAATGGGTAAAACTCCAATCTTCTCTATAGAAATAGTTAGTATAAATAGCCAAATCCTCAGTAATCTAAACAATAAAAATAGGTCTCACCAAAGTCAATACAAAGAAAGAATTATTTTATCACCCTTCACTGCACATTTCAACATTAAGTAATAGATGAATCAGAGCAGGCTTTGCAATTAGAATTCTTTGATTTTTTTCTGTAAAACAAATAATGACAGCTGGAGGAAGGATCTCATGACATGTGCCATTGATAGTGCATTGGGGATAGTATGAAACATGAAATAAGAAAAGCATTCAAACAAAGGCATTAAGTTTTTTAAAACTGTTACAAGAAGACAGATGGATCATTACTTGGGTGAAGCCCTCTGCTCTGCAGCTCTGTGCTGCAGGATTCATCAGCTCTGGCTAGAGAGATGCCTTACTTAACAGCTGCAAGACATTTATCGCTGTAACATAGCCCTACTCCACCTTCTCATTCCTAGTCTGATGTATGCGGTCTGCTCTGTTTTCCAGCAGAGTCCTGGCTCCTCTGCTGGCAATACTAACAACAGTGGAATGACTCTTTTCCAGGAGATGAAGCTGATGTGAGGCACTTTGGGTGGCCCTCCCTCTCTTGGATGTACTTTTCTCCTGGTTTAGCTGCAATAGAGAAAGATTTGTCATCCACATGCCGTGGAATGCACTGTAGAGAGGCCTGTTATAGAAAGCTTAAGGGGTGGAAGACACCTGTCTCTTCTGACAATTTGGTATGCAAACAAACACATTAACCTAGAAATTCAATAGCCTTGGATATGTGGTCTCTTATGCTTCTCCACTATCTGAAATAAAAGAGGTGTCTATTTATTCTCTTGCTTCAAACTCAGTTAAACTCTTGGTAAATAAAATGTCTTTCTGGTGGCTGCATCCAATTTGTGCATGACATTTGGAGGAAAATGGGACGTGAAGGAAATTACAGTTAGTTTTCTAATAAAATTAAATGTATTGTAAACCTTCCAGTGATATCTAGGAATTTTTTCAATGCGTGACCCAAGAGGAAAAAATGCAAGTGCCATCAGAGACTTTTTTCTTTCCCCTAAACTATGCTTGCACGATCTGCTGCTTACTGCAGGAAACCGATAGGAACAGGCAAGGTGGTGTACATTTCAGATTGGGCTGGCATTGTCTTATTTCCCGTGCCATCAAGCAGTGTTTTGGGTAAGATGGGATTGGAGATATCCATACACAATACTGTCCACTTTTGAGAGAAAGGAAAGAAATACAAATCATGAAAAGACATATGTTTTTTAATTGATGACTCACCTAAAAGTTCATGGAGAATGTGAGCAAGTGATATAAAGTGATATAAACTGGCTAGCTAAGTGTGAAACAACTAAGCTGAATGTGAACAAGAGTATTTTATCTGATTGTCAAGAACGTGCACAGCACAGTGCAATCTCTTTTGTAAGCAAATCCATAAAACTACTAATCAAAGAGGATGTCATAATGGTAAAGGCATAAATAACTGCATAATGACAGTATTTATCTGAGAGATGAGATTCTTTCAAACAACATGAAAGTCTACAAAGCAACCACACTTCAGAAACACTTAGATGTATCATAAATGACAAAAAAAATAAAAATCTATCTTTAAATGAACAAAAAAAGTTCAGAACAAATGTGTCTTTAGTGGCCGCTGTCCCCATGAATAATTGTTTTGTTCTTCAGTGTGGAAAGGATTGAGATTCCCCCATTCTTCCCCTGTATTGCAGATTTTTTTTTTCTAATCAGCCAGAAGAACCCATGAATCTGCTATCACAACCTGCTTACCATTTTCTCAGCACACAAAGTCTGTCGGGGAGCTGGAATGAACACAAGCTGGTATGTAACTCGTTACGCCCTTCCTGATCAGCATTTATTGTTACACCTTCCTGCTTCTCCACAAAATACGAAGGGCTAAAAACCATTTACTGTTTAAAACAAGATTGATTTATGGACACTTTTTTGTTTTAGAAACAATCGATTTTTATATCAGGCATTCACTGAAAGGCATATATATCTTGGCATATCAAGATGTCATTTTACTGTTGATGTTTTCTTTTTAATTTTTGTGAAGGCATTCAAAACTTCCTAAGCACTTTCCAAGCACACAGTAGTTACTGTAGAATAACAAAGGTCTAAGAACAACAGCAGATGCAGGAAAGGAATCCAACTGAGAAGCAGAAATTGGGCAGAACTTCATTCTTGGCGCTGTTTTCACAGTGCCCTGGTGCCATTCTACCAACCCTTTGCTGTGGCCCATCTTTTGCTGCTTACTCACATCACTGTAACAGTTTTGGCTTTGGCTACAGTTTCCAGCACCATGGCAGTCCCCTAGTTCAACTTCAGCAAAACAGCCTCTCTCCGATATGCTATTCCCACTCCATCCTTCTGGAAATATTTTTCCTGCAGTGTGCACATCCCATTCTGGAGCTGCTTTTGCTGCTACAGAAGAGGTCTCGTACCTCCTCTCCCTGGCCACAACCTTCCAACCCACAGAGCGTGCCTCTGGGTGCACCTATCGTCTAGCCCTGCAGTCACCTCTTCCTGCAGACACCTGGGATGGTGGGCACCACTTGAGATCCTGAAGCAGATGGCAGCACCAGTTTGAGTACCTGTAAAAGCCACCCTAATGCAAGCTGCCTTTTGAAAGGCAACCTTC
Organism: Aptenodytes forsteri; assembly: GCF_000699145.1. Taxonomy (NCBI): domain Eukaryota; kingdom Metazoa; phylum Chordata; class Aves; order Sphenisciformes; family Spheniscidae; genus Aptenodytes; species Aptenodytes forsteri. The sequence goes on along the minus strand of NW_008795138.1, from coordinate 386,360 downwards.
TTCCCATTCTCGTCATCTTTTTGGCTGCTCTGCAGTAGGTCACACTGTGCTGAAAATGAACCCACTTGAAAAAGGGTTTCTGTCTCCAACCAGCTCCATCCCTCCCTGCAGCTGTCTCTGCACTCCCTCAGCACCAGTGCTGGCATGGAGTAGGATGAAATTTTGTCCTCAGTGGCGTGGGGGAGAAGACGACACTTTTCAGTTGGCTTAAACAGGCTGTGTGACTGCACCCTGAGCTGAGCAGGCACAGTTGGCCAGTCTTCTGCCACTGCTTTCTCATTTCTATGCTGTCTCTTGGAAGTTATCTCCTCCATGCATAACATCCAACTCCTCTTTTTCACTACTCCAGGTAGATTTCCAGGCTGTATCATGCATCCAGGGTAGCAGAAGGACAGAAGAAAGTGCCTGAGGAGACACATGAACACTGTTGTGTCCCTCGTTCCTTCAGGCAGCTATTCAGAAGCATGCAATCATGCCATGACTGCAGTCATTATTCACTACATTTCAAAGAACAGATTTTAGAAACATGAGTGGATGTTCAGTTCTGCTGACCCATTTATACTAAAGGAAACCAGAAGTATGAATAATAGCCAATCTGGCATGCGTTTTTTGTAACTGGCCACTCAGTTCACAGCAAATGGATTTCCAGTCTTTGATTAGATATTCTAGCCTTCCCATAGGAAAGAAGGAAGGAAAAGCTTTGTAGTAAGAGGCGTAATAGAGGTACGGAAATATTTCATATTCTTTCCTTGCCAGAGCCTCTTTCATTTTAAATTAGTGAGATTCCTTCTTATCAAAGGAAAGAGAAAAATAAGAACTGTCTTTTCACATATTGTCTTTTTACATCTAACTGACTGATGTTTTATTGAAACTTTTCTGTGCCGTATTTCTGTCAAGAAATTGTGGGCTGGGACATGTGACAAGGCTGAACAAACTCATCTGAAACACAGACACTATAATTTGTTCATGAATAAAATCTCCTCTACAGACATTTGTGTAAACTAACACCAAGCACACAAATATTTGCAGAAAAATAAACAAATAAAAAAAGTTAAGCAATACGGTCAGTGCAAGGGATGAGTTGAATTTAATGGCTGTTATGTTTCCATATAGAGAGAGAGAGAGAAATGTTTGAAATAATCAAAATAAATATTTCTATGCCATGGTTTGAGTGAACATCACCAAAAGGAGAGATTTGTTCCAGTTCCATTTGTGCAACTCACCTTTGAAAGAGCGGGTTATCTAACTTGCTTTTCTAAAATAAAATATAGATGGTATCTATCTGCTTTAGAAGAAAGGATGTTGCTAGGCTGATATAAGTATTATCAAAGCCTTTTGGTATTCTTTCCTGGTTGAGAGAGGAACATAAAGTTACCAAGTTAATCATCATTATTTATATTATTATCTGTTATTTTTCTGTGTAAAGCTTGCGGGAAACAGTGAGGACAAAAAAATATGTCTTAAATTTTCCTTTTATTGAACTGGAACCCAGTTGACATGTCTTTGGAGGCCTTTTTTAGTTACTGAATGTCGGCAATGTTAAGTGCCTGTGAAAAGGTTTCCCCTCCTAGCAGATAGGATCCAGTATCCAGTGCAGCACATCAGTGTCAGATGATGTCATTTTTCCTATTTTTTTCCTTGAAAAAATATATGACAACTGTAAGCAGCATTTTAAGAAAGTAGACATTGCTGTATCAATTTTTAGAATAGTGTTTGCAGTTCTTTTTCTGCCTCCTCACTTTTGCTCTCTTTTGAAAATGTGAAAAACAATTTCCCCCATAGATGCTGTCCTATTTCATTTGACAAACATAGATTTTTCTCCCCCATGTTTTGAGTGGAGCCAAAACTGGCACAGCTTATTTTGTTTAATAAGAACAAAAATATCAACTTAATTACCACCTAGTCCTGTCATGCCAAAACATGTTTATTTCTGTATAGCACTGTCCACAGATATCAGCACTGGGAATAATAGTTGTTCATTTGCTGCCATGCACTCAGCCAAGGGGAAACAAAATTGGATCTTTTCTGCAAAACCTGAGAATAGGAATGAACAGCCTCTTCCAAACCAAACTGTTGAAAAGATGCTTTGTGACTTTAGTAGGCCTTGGATCACGTCCTATTTGCTTGGCAGCTATAAGTATTAATAATAATCTTAATGTCTCCATTAAAAGGTATAATGTTTAAAGATTATATCTCTGTTTTTACACTTTTGCATTCAGAAAATCTGAAATCTGTTATTTTTGATAGCAATAAACCGTGGGTACAATAGCATAGGATAGAGCCTAATCTTTCTTCTTCCTTTCTGTGCTAGTGGATTCGCACCCTGTTCTTGCTTATGACTGTATGGAACTGGAAGACCTGCAATGAAATCTGTGTTAGTATCCCAGAGCTATAGCCAGCTTAGTGATAGCAGAATTTCACCAACATTTGTTATTCTAGTAAGCAGAGGAGCTGGATTAAGTGGATGTGCATAAAGTTTAGGAATTGCATGAAAACTGGCCTTGAGCACAGGTCAGTGGCAGAGGAGGAGCTCCGGTGGGTAGGGAGGGTGGGACAGAGCTGTGCAGAGGCTTGGATGCAGAGGCTTGAAACTGATGCTCTTGGGGCGGCCACTAAAGAGGGGACCCAATGTGAATAAATTCACAACAAACTTAACCCCTAAATAAACTGGGTGGATGGGATCTCCCTCCGGAGGTCTCCAGAGCTGACTATGTCTCCTCATTTAGTCTACAGGGAATCAGGGAGGACTGTTCCATTATGTGCTTAGAATTGTAGGAACAGGTTAAAACTCAAAGTTATGGAGAATTGATCCCAAAACATCCCCATACCTCCCTAGATTCCCTAGTCTGTTTTTATGATATTCAGCAGTCTTATGGGGAAATATAGTTAATTCATTGTCCCGGTTTCTGCTGGGATAGAGTTAATTTCCTTCCTAGTAGCTGGTACAGTGCTGTGTTTTGGATTTAGGATGAGAACAATGTTGATAACGCACCAATGTTTTAGCTGTTGCTAAGCAGTGCTTACACTAGCCAAGAAATTCTCAGCTTCCCATGCTCTACTGAGGAGGCTGGAGGTGCACAAGAAGCTGGGAGGGGGCACAGCCAGGACAGCTGACCCAAACTGGCCAAAGGGACATTCCATACCGTGTGACGTCATGCTCAGTACATAAACTGGGGGAAAGCTGGCCGGGGGGGCCGCTGCTCGGGGACTGGCTGGGCATCGGTCGGCAGGTGGTGAGCAATTGCATCGTGCATCACTTGCTTTGTATATGCTGTTATTATTATTATTAGTAGTAGTATTATTATTATTATACTTTATTTCAATTATTAAACTGTTCTTATCTCAACCCATGAGTTTTCTCACTTTTAGTCTTCCAATTCTCTCCCCCATCCCACCGGGTGGGGGAGAGTGAGTGAGCAGCTGCGTGGTGTTCAGTTGCCGGCTGAGGTTAAACCACAACATTCATATTCATAAATCTCTCTTGGATGAAACTGGAGCTGATTGGATGAATTTTTTTCTGTTGGAAAATGCTCATTTTAGAAAATCCAAAATTTTTGAGGGACAATTAATACGATGGTTCCCTGGCCACTGGCCTGGAAGCCTCACCTGTGTGCAGCCAGCCAGCAATCTTTCTGTGAAAAATGTTCCATTTTTAAATTTTTTACCCTCAATTAAAACAATTTTTTTCCTGCTGTGAAAGTTTTAGTGGGAACAGATCTTTTATCTTCTGGTCAACGCTGTCTGTGTGTTGTTATTAATATTTATGATGATTACAACATACCAGGCAAGTGGCCTTGTGTGATGAACTTTAACTTTATATTACTTTGACCTTCTCTAGACTGGACGAACATTTTTACTCTTGATCTCCCAATCGTTTAAAAGATCAAGACAGATAATTTAGAAGAATTAAGGAGCTCAAGTGTAGGATTTTACAGCATTGCCCCTATCCTATTGATTAGTTCTGTTTCATCCCCATAATATAGTTAGTGCAGCTAGGCAAACATACAGAAATTGCACTTTCCTTTCAAGAGGAATGTCAAAGCAATAAATAGATTAGTCATACCAGCTGTATTGATTTGTGACAACCTTGATGCATGCAGTCATTTGGGATTCAAGCATTTCTGTGGGGGGAAAAAACCCCACCATTTTTATTTGCTGCATTGGGGCTCACTGGGAGAAAATGTTGTTAGGCATCTCAAAATTCTCTGCATAGTGGCAGGCTTTTAAACGCAATGAGATATCCGCAGTACATTTCCATATTAATCAATAAGATGAAAGACAAAAATCAATTTTGTCCGTGCAACTGTGTGTGACACCTCCCTAAGAGCCGTACCATTGGGATGGATTCATGCCAGCAAAGCTGGCCATAGGTTGGTTGGTTATTTATGGCAAGGAAAGGCATAAAGTTAGCTTAGTGACAAAGTAGCAGGAAAGATGTTACTCACAGGATATCTATTCAAAAATCTGGCATTGGTACCTGGAAAATATGTGTTTCAGATCTTAATAGCAATTGTGGTTTCCCACATAAAACAGGGGCAAAACTTTTCTTTGATTCAGAAGAAAAAAAGGCTGAATTTACCAAAGGAACTGAGGAGCATCCAGATGTTCTCTGATAGTTATGGCAACAGTAAGGAATTTGCCACATAGTCTTGGGATTAGCAAGGTATCGTTATTGTAACATTAAGAAATTAATAAAATGTGATCCTCTAGTTTCATATTCTACATCCCCCTTCCTGTACTGGAATAGACAATGAACCCTAACATGTCCCCATGTCACCCGCAGTTTGGCTGGCCTCTATTACATCCTCCAGTAATTCTTCTAATTCAAGACTGTAGAATGTTAGATTATGATTTGTGTCATATTTGAAAGCTTGCATTTATAACTTCTTCTGCAATGTGGTATCCAAGATGTTATTTCACTGTAGATTTATTCATAAATATAAACATGTTTTCTTTGGTGGTCTGTTCCTTCCCTTGTTATTCCCAATATTCAGTGTGGGGTTTTTTGACGACTGCTAAACCGATGTTATGGTAGTATGAACCGAAAAGCTTGGTTTTGAGTGACAAGTCATCTCAGAGCCCTTCACTGCCTGAAAAATGTTAGAATTTATTTCTTTTTTTTCTTATGCTCATCACTTGATTCCATTTTACTGCTCAGTCATTCAGTATCATGAGGTCCTTCTCAGATTTTCTGGGACAGTCTTCATCTTACCCTCCTGAACAGTAACACCAGTGTGCTTTTTCACCTCACTGTTTACCCCCCATTCCCAGATCATTTATGAAAAGGTTACAACAGCAAAGTCTTAAGCATAGAGTCCTGTGGAGTCTGTTAAAAATGTCTTTGGAGCAAAAGTTATCCCAACCTAAGCTTTCTACAACTAACTCAGATTGTAAGCCTAACTTCTAGATAGGTGAAATGAATCGAAGCCCAACCACAGAATCACAGGAGAAGTCTGGGTTAGGAAGGGACCTGCGGAGAGCCTCTAGTGTCCAACCTTCAGTTGAAGGCAGGGCCTTAGATTAGGTTTTTCAGGACTCTGCCAAGCCAAGTCTGAATATTTTCAGTGAGACAGATTCCACCACATCCCTGGCCAACCTATTCCAGGGTTTAATTGTTCACGTGATGATTTTTTTTTCTTATAGCCAAACAGAAACCTGTGCCCTTTGTGTCTTGTTCTGCCACTCCACATCCATGTGAAAACAGTTTCCCCATCTTCTCTGTACCTACCCTTTAGGCACTGAAGATTGATGAGACCTCCCCTGAGCCTGCTCCTCATAAGCTGAATAACCCAGTTCATTCCGCCTTTCATTATTTGTCAAGTTCTCCAACCCTCTCATCATCTAGGTGGCCATCCGCTGGACCCTTCTAACCCAAAGAATGGCTAAAAATTCATTGATAATCTTAATGTAGCCCTGAAGATGCACTACATGCAGCAGTAGAAAGAGAATATGGAAGAGAAAAAAATATTCAAGGAAAAGAAAAAATAGCATGAGGACCAATGTTTTTGTGTGTGTAATTCTTAAACTGCCAACTGCCAATAAGAATGGCAAGTCTATTAGGTTTAAACTGGATTTTTACAGAAGACATTAGTGATAGATGGCACCACACTTCTTAGTAGAAAGATTATGTGTAGATTAGATGCTGCTAAAGGGTGAAGTTATTCTTGAAATAACCAAACAGTTTCTTGTTACAAATTGCTTATAAAAATAAAATATGTATCACTTCTCAAGAAGAGATAATGGACAGCTCATTAATTATGTTTTCAAAAGTGTACCATAAATTCTGTCAAGGTTGGATAAAAGTTCTACTGCACAAAATTTAGAAATATAAGTAGGGAATGAAATAAAAACCAGTGCAGAAAATATAATAACTGTAAATTCTGAACATGAGGAGACACTTGAAAAAATATGTCAGGACTGACATGGGAAATATGAATTATATAAATCAGTTGTGATGAAGAGGATAAGGAAATCAGATGCATCAAGGGAATCAAGACAGTTTTCTGAGTCAGACATATGGGCCAAAAAGGCCCTCTGCAAAACAACACTAATGAGATCCAACTTTAAAAGTTTAATTAGTTGTAGACACCACAATACCAGAGAGCTCTTTTAAAGGAAATAAAGAAAACAGCAAAAGACCTGAGGAAATCACTTATGAAAACAGAGTAAAAAAATTAGCATGGAAAGCGTGACCGAGCACAAACTAAAGGAGGGTATGATAGATGTCTACAAATTTCTGAGGGATGTAAAAACTAAGAAAAGAATAGGACTCTTTAAGATTATATGAGGTAGCTTATTAGAAATAGTTGAGTGAAATTAAGCAGCAGAAAAATACACCACATAAGTGGATGAATATTCTAATAGTGATGTACAGTAGACAATGAAATAGCTTTCTTAAAAAAAAGTGGGAAGAACATAACTAAGCTCTTTTAAAATTGGGCTGGACAGATCGCTAGGGAATGTGTACTGTGGGTAGTAACTCTGCATGGGCAGTGGAATGGCTGAAAAGATCTTTGAGGTTCTAACGTCTGTGACTGTACCAAGATAATGCGAGCTGTATACTTAGGAGATTTTTACTGAGGAAAAGATACCTTAAATACGACATTTCAGGCTATGATTTGCCGTCTTCAACAATTTGAGCATATCTCATTAAAGAAGAGTCAGAAAGATGGACTTTTTTCAGTGTTCCAAACCCCACATATCTTGAAAGAATTATGCACGCTAGTCTATGTTAATACAAATTTAAAGAATGGACTGTAACAGGTAGCATACAGGCATGCATCACGCAGGTTATTTTATTTACTAACAACATTTTCTGTGACTGATGATGAGACTATTTAAACATCGCTTGGCATATGGAAAAAGCAACAAGACAAAGATTTTATAATTGTATTGCATTTTATTGATTCATGTCAGACAATCAGACAGAATCCTCAACAACATTTGTCAATAACATTTGCTAAAAGTCCAGTTCAGAAGAATATCTTGCATTCAGCTCCCATAGGGTAGTGGAAGAATAATAAGAGTAGACAAGGATTACCATTTTGCCTAGTCTTTGCTACTTTCTTTTTGCATACGTGAACAAAAATAAGATATAATCTAATAACAGTCTGCTAAATTATTTAGAATTGCTCAAAGTTATAGAAAGACAAAGAAGCAAAATCATTTTAATATGGTCGGTTTTTTCAATACATGGAGGAAAAATGTATGCTATGCGAAATGCTCAAAAAAATCTAGTGAACCTGCAGTTCACCCTAAAAAATTCATTTTGTTGTTATCAGCTGCAATAAGATGACAACTGCGTGTCAATAACTTTTTCATACATATATTGTACATGATATTAAACTGTTTTCTTGAGCTGCTCTACATAGAAGAGACAGTTAGAGACAAACCCAGCAGGAGTGATAAAAAATTCTCCATTATTACAGAATTGGGTATGGAAAACTTTAGCTTATTCATACTGTTAACAATTCTTTTTTTCCTTTTTTGAGGGAAGAGTAAGTGATATTGTCATCAATCAACATGGCTACATAGCTGATCAGAAATATCAAAACCCACATAGTTCTTACATCTGTAAATTCTTATAACTGAAATTAAACATAGATAATAAATAACTAGATCTGATTATCTACACACATTGTTAAAGTTTGCCTTTTTAATGAATTGGTAATTAACTTGGCAGGGACAATTCTGGATTCCAGTCCCTCTTGCAAGAACTTATGATATACTTTTCATTATATCAGCCTTTGGACATCAACCCTACAAGCATAAGCCAGAAAACTGGATTCACTCCTTCATAACTGTGTGCCTTAAACACTAAGATAGAGACCAATCTTTCCATCCAGGTCAATAGCTAAATATTCCATAGAAACATCTTTGAAAGGAGAGCTATCAGGCACATAAGAATAGCAGAGGTGGTTAGGGTGTTTTTCCAGCAGGTAAAATTTTGAGCCTCCTCACAGCAGGCAAAAAAATTTAAATGAATCTCCCATATCTTGGTTGTACTGTGTAAAGGCAGGCACCTTCAGGACTGCATTCTCCTTCGCTACTCCTTTGAAGAACTCCATGCTCTAGGAAGAGCTACAGAAACGATCGGCTCAGAAGGGCTGAGAGGGTGAACGGATCCCTGTCAGACTGCCGTGAAGTGTTATTAAGCTTTAGAAAGCATTTAAGACTGACCTGAAGTTTATATAGGGTCCGACTTTTGCCTTGCGCATTGCCAATGTTGTCTCAGAAAACAGCTCCGCCACACAGATCAGGATGGGATTCTGGCTGCTGTGGCAGTTCACTAGGGGAAGGCACGCAGACCCCTTTATTCACATGCACACGCATCTTGAACCAGATCCCTTGAACCATAGCCTGGACCTCAAGACCATCCAGACTCTGCACCCAGACCTAGACCCTTCACCAAGTGTCCAGCTTAGACCTTGGGTCATTCCAGCTGCTGGTCTCCTCCTACTCGCCAGGTAGTCCAGCTTGAAGTTTGCTGGCAGGACATTATGCACACACACACAGAGAATACTGCACACCCACACAATTATTCTCAAACAGAAAATGGTTAGGAATAGAGTTTAATAAGAATATAGAGCAGACTGCAGTGATCAGGCAGGCAACAATTTTGCTGACCAGCAGTGCTTCCACATGGATGGCCTCTTTGATATGTCCTCTTCTCCCCATTTTCCCATGCTTGTTCCCCAGCTCGCTTTAATCCATCTATTTCTTTGCCCTTGTTTTCTCCCATGTAAACAACCCCCTCCAGGTACTGTTTCCCCATTGCTCCCTGTTTTGCTAAGCATCTGTGAAATCCTGCCATTCTTCACGGTGCTAACTGTGACTTTTGTTCAGCTGCCTACACTGTTACTTGTTACCTCCAGGAAAACCTCACGCCACATCCAGCAGTTTCTCATGTTTTGCTCACTTACCTAAACCTCAGGAAAGGACTAGTCATTTCCCTGCATACCTTAACAGGTTAGCTTAACTGGATATTGATAACTGAATAACCAAATATGGAATATTGAGATCCCCTTTATACAGGTGCAAACATGAGTTTTAAGACAAGTACCTTTCCCCCCCCCAAAAAAAAAGAGCAGGATGTAGAGAATTATAATATTTTTATGCCAATACATATGTGGAGCTTAATGATAGTCAGAGAGGAAATCTGTCAACTAAGCCTCATCAGAATAGAACCATACAGTGTTCTCATACAAATAATAATGTGAAAAGGGGACTGTGGACCCTAAGAAAAACAGCAGTTTTGACATCACTGCCATGCCTTATTCTAATTTCCTGAGAAAAGAGTTCTTAGCACCTCATTAAATGTGAGGTGGAGTTTTACTTTCCTCTTCTTGAATTTTTTTAGTAAATCATAATCTAGCAGTAAAAGTTTTGGCAGAGTACTAGAGAGATGTATTTCCACTGTTATTATATTTCTAAAAAGTCAATATGTACCCATATTTCACTTTTCAATTTTTATTTTTTGTTTTGTTTCATTAATTTACCATCTAACGCTCTAAAGATTTTATGACCACTATTTATATTTAGTGTCATGATGGAAAACTCACTGAGTTTTGCCTACATAACGTAGTAAACACAACCCAAACTCCCGCCTCCCCTTGCCCTTGGTCAGAAGGTTGGGAACCTACCAAATGAGCACTGCTTTGCAGCCCAGCGTATTAACAGTCATATCCTTTTCCAAAACAGTCATTGCCACTCTCAAGGTCATAGTCAACTGCAATAAGTTGCTCAGTCTGTTTACAACTGATTCACCTCTCTTCTTCTGCAATCCATGGACTTGTCCGTAGACTAATCCTTTGAAGCTTCCCAAATAAAAATTTATCCTTACATTCTTTCACAAGCAACTATGTGAACAAGCACTTCACAGTTCTTCATAAATAAGTGTTAGACCACATGTATGGGACTAGAAAAAATAGAAAACCTCCTGATAGGAAATTTAAGATAAGATCTTCCTCCCTTTTTTTCCAAAACAAAATATACCTTAAGATTTTGTGAAGGACATGCAATTTAGTATTTTACCATTCTTTGTCTCCCTGAAGAAACAACATTTTTAGAGACTTCATCCACAGATGCTTTTCTGAATTTCCCTGGGGAAAGCTCAGCCACTGCTGGAATCTCACTGATAATTTAAAAGTAGAAAAACAACAAAGTGTGCATGAAAGCAAAAACTGATGTTACAGCCAAACTAAGACAGACTCAAAAAATGCCTTCCCTTATCAGCTCCCTGAGTCTTTCCTATCTGCTCCTGGAGTCTTCCCTATCAGACCTTCCTTACATTTTCTTGATGATAGAAAGGTGGCAAGAAAAAGGAGGCATTGATTGTTTTTACAGGAACTTCATATTTCAGTCTAGTTTGGGGGGGGGTTTCACTTGTCAGATGTCTCATAAATCAGTGTCCTTGTCCCTGCTCCTTGTGTTTCAATCTGGGATTTACTAGGAAGCTTTCTGGAAACGTGCCCTGAAGGAAATGCAACATAAACAAGAAGACATCATTTTCGGTATCAAGATAAGTCAAAAAGACAGTGGCTTGACGCAGTTCCTAGGAAACAGAGGCAGATTCTTGTCTGTTTCTGTTAGTCTATCCATTATTTTGCCTGGAGATGATCAGGGTTCACAAAACATCATCATATCTTGCAATTCACAAATGGCCTTCTGAATTTTTAAGTTACACAATAAATCACTTAGCATGGTGATCAGCTTTGTCCTGTGTGTCTCATTAAAATGGCACCTATAAAACTTAAAAAAAAAAAAAAAATCTGTGAAGTAAACCAAAAATTTCTGCAGGATATCTTTCTTACATATTGCTTAAAATGAAACAATGTCCTTCTAAGAGCTACTGTCAAATATCTATGGTATTTCTTGGTGTATTCAAGGGAATACAAAGCAGTTAAACAGAGCTGCTGTGCTCAGCCAGCAGAGACATTTTGGGGCCCCTGGGACTACACCCTGGGACTCCGGTAGACTTGGTTTTTTTACTGCATCAGGAAGGTTCCCACTCCTGTTTTGAGCAACATGCATCTAGCAGGAGAGGTCGAGAGTAGCGGCACTGACAGTGAATCTAGTGTGCCATATGCTCTGCACTTTCTGAGGACTGTTTTGCAAGCCCATGTCCTCAAGTGAGCAATTAGTCATGTTTATTGTTTCCGAGTCACTAACAAACCCGCAACGCAAGAATGACTTACCTAAACTGAGTTCCTGGTCCACTCACCCGCAGCTAGATGCCAGCTTTTTGCCAAGTGCTGTAGTATGTGGAGCGGGAAGACATGCACAGCCTAAGCAAAGCAGATTTTGAAAAATGCAAAAGAGGTAAAAATAAAGAACTTATGTAGTTGAACAATACAGTCCAAGTGTACTAACAACATAAAAAACAGGTAGTCAATTAATCAATCAGTTTTCAGAGTTTTATAGCACAAACAATAATTAAACTCCCAATATCTACTATTTGAGCTGATTGAGAAATTATTAAACCCACACAGAGTCCCACTGAACTGAATTAGGCTTTCTTTGCGTTCAAAGGTCTGTTCTTGAGAATTAAGATTTCAAGACTGAGGTATATAGATTTTCTTAACTTCATTTTGAAAGCTTTCCAGCTTCTCCTGTAATAATATTCATAACATTTTTAGGAGAAAAAAGAGACTTGGGACAACAGTATTGTGTTTGTTGTTACATGATTATAGATTTGAAGACCTGCGGTCTGGGAAGGACCATTACATCATTTTGACTGTCCTGTCATAAATCTCAGATCACTAAATTTCATCTGATTTTCACTATATTCAGTGTAACAGCTTTTATTTCATTCAGTTGCATAGGATACCTATGTGTTCATATAGAATTGTGCAAGTGAATAATAAGGTTTAGCACTGCAGTGAGGGTAAGGGTTGGCAAACAAGAGGATGCAACCTAATCAGCTGAGGAAATATTTTCCAAGGGAGGAATTCACCTTAAGACAACACACTGTGGGTTTGGTTTTTTTTCTAGAGATCAATGTTAAGGATAGGAAATTCAGTCTGAATTTTAATCTGAGGGCTAACTCAAAAAATCAGTAGATAGAAGCTAGCTAACTACAGTAGTGTTTATGTTCCCAAGGGGCATGCACACTCGCAATAATATGACTGCTTTGCTCTTCAAGGCTTCTCTCAGTTTAGGGCTGTCAGATATCATCTGGATAGGTTTGACTTAATATTAGGGAGAACATGATCGTTAGAGAAAGGGTAAAAGGAAGAGCTCAGTCAGACAGAGGCTAAGAAAATAATTTTGGAGTTCATAGAAGTGGCACTTGTTCATCCTCTTTTGCTCGACTGAGCTTGTACTCCTGCCAGAAGGAGACAGGAGTAACCCAGCAGTCCAGTCACTGCTAAATCAACCATGGCCCCACACACCTGCTGAAACTGAAGAAGATAAAATGAGTCCTCAAACAACATTAGTTTTCCATTTGTGCAAGAGCTCATCTGAACTGTGCAATTGCCCAAGACTTCTAGTCTGAGCTGAGCCCTAAAATGAGCCTTAACTGGAAGCATAACTTGTGTCAGCCTCAGAAATAATGTTGCAGGAGGAACCTGTTTTACTTTAGCCCTTCAAGCCTCCCTCATCCCAGCATTTAATCCATTTCTCAGACTCTGCCTCTTCAACTATGTCTCTGTAGTTTAACACTAGTCCTGTCCCACATTCTAGCTCCAAAACAAAAATACAAACTGCTGATATAAAGATGTACCTGTCATCAACAAAGGCGTGGATATTTCAAATTAAACTTTTCTCTTAACCCATTGGTCCCTAGCCATATCCCTATAGTGCTAACTAAATAAAAGATTGCAGGGCTCCAATGTCAAGTGATACTGTTGGCTCACAGCCTCACTGCTTCAGGCTAGCTTCTCTGCAGGTTTGTGTTGTGAATAGCTGCCTGGAGTGGTCCAGAGTCATTCCAAGCCAGAGAAGGAGATAGCAATTAAAGAATATGGACAACCTGGGATCTACTGCTTGATTTTGCTCTCTATTCTTTTTTTTTCCTTTTCTTTTCTTTCCCTTTTTTTTTAGCATAAAGCTATATCCTATGTGATTGAAACATAAACTTGACTCTAACCTTAACTTGAACCAAGCTCTGGAACGCACCATCAGACCTATACCATACTATATCAAACAAGGAAGCTCAACATAGCAAAAAGCTCACAGAGACCTTTGGCAGCCAGGAATTACCCACATTTCTCAGCCTCTGCCCACTTCCAGTACAAAGACTAAGGAAAGACTAAGTCTATGGATAGGGCTAAGGTTCAGAAAATAGAAGCTGATGAACTAAAGGATGTTTTTTTCTAAAGGTACAAACTGTCTAAGCCAGGAACAGATCTTTAGTTTGCATCTCCTAGAACTACTAATTTTGAAGTTGAAAGCACTTTGCTTGAGGAAAGGCTGTTCTTACAATTAAAGCTGTGGTTCTTGTTCAGTTAAGGATGATGCACTTTTCTCTTCTGCTACATAGCTGAGATTCCACGTCAAGATTTAATTCAGAACTAGTGCCCCATGCCATCAGAAGAAACAGCAAGTTCAACAACAGTAGACTCAAGCCACCACCTGCTCTCATGAAGGGTCTCCAGCAACCACCTCTTTACTGAACTCTACTTCAACACAGTCTCTTATCCGAAACATGTACTTGAGCTTAGCACTAGACTTGTCCAACACTTTGTACAAGTGTGCTTGTACAGAGAGGCACCTGTCCTTAACCTAAACTGTGGGCTACTCCTACCAAAAAAAAACCAACCCAAACCTTGTGATTGTTTTATGCATTAACCCTAATCTTAACCCTAATCCTGAACTAAACCACCAAAATCCAGCCACCAAGACCTGTGCCCTAATGATGCCTAGTACTGGTTGTGGCAGCTAAGATTTAGGCTGATCACATTGCTCACAAAGTACTAAGGCATGTTTTATACAAGTCATTCCAAATGTGTGAGGAAGAAAATCCTTTATATTAGCCCACACTCACAAATTCTCTTTGCATGTGGAAAAATTGCTAAATTATGTGGGGATCTTTAAGTGTATGCATGTTCATGTGTATATGTGTGTGTGTATCTTCATGTGTATGAAAACTGTTTTGTTTTCTCTATCAGAGCTAGGTGCTGTTTTCACCGAGTTTCCCACTGGAAAGGGTTTAAACTAAAGAATTTTAAAATAATGTACAGCCAAAATAACAGCTCTGTTTGAAACCAGTTTCCTATCATCTCACCATCTCTCGCAGTTAGCAACAAGTGCTATATGCCCCACTCCAAATAACTGGCATTTCACTCTTTCCAGCCTAAAAGTACTGTGAAATATTAGACCCAAATTTGCAAAAGTGCTTAGGTACTACATGCCAAGTAATTGCAGTTTTAGTGGGATTTTTAAGCATGCATTGACTGCATATAAACAACATATTGTAGCCCTCAGATCAGGCTGTGCATGGGAGTCTGTCTTAGCTGCTAGGGTGAGACACCAGCCTCTTCTTCCCATACATCCACACACACGTGCTTCTGTGGGGAGGGAGAAGATGGCCATGCAGGCTGGAAAGAAGCCCCGGGACTCCCCAGGCAAGTGTGGAGCTACCATCGGGGCTACCGGGTGCTCCATGCCTTCTCCCCATAGCCGCTGTGGGACTGGTGCTTACAACAGCAAAGCACACGTGGGGTCTGTTTGGGAAGGAAGTCTGGTTAGTACCTTTTGGAGCTTAAGTCTGAGGGATAAAGAAGAGAGCATGTGAAGATTTTTGTTTATCGTGTTAAAATTGCAAGTGGCATCTGTTTAAAGCTAATTAGATGCTGAAAATTTTAAATGCTAACATATGAGACAAGGATCAAATATGATGTTCAAAGGTATAGTATAAACCCAGTTTATCGCATGGCTATTGCCACAGAAATTGTGATGAATCTGTGTCTGTGTGTAGACAAACATATGTGATATGTGGCAAACCTTTTTTACTGTTACTAATTTCTGTTCAGTTGCTTGGGTTTTACTTGTTAATGAACACAAATAGATAAAACTCTTTTGGAGAGGGGCTTTAATGTAAATTAAGCAAACAATTGTTTTTAAAATCCAAAACATACAAAGAATATATTTTTCTGCATACAACTTTCAACCATGTTCTGAAAATGTAGCAAGGCAAATATGGTTTATACCTATACGCTATGGCAGAAATCCAATATTCATCTGCTGTTCATATTGCAAGAAAATGAGATCATTAAGGTCAGAAAGAACAGCTGCTTTAATTATAACACCCTGATATATCATATCAAAGTTTTCATCATCTCACACAAACTCTAAGAATATACCCCAGGGATTCATTTCTATCATCCTGCTTTTTCTTGGGAAGGATACTACATAAGTACACTCCAGAGCACTGGCTGCTTCGAGTGGTGCGATGCTGTATAAAATAATTTTACCCCAAGCTCGATAATTCTATGGCAACTATTATTAATTTAACTTTTACAGTCTTTATTCCTCTTTCTGTGGTGGCAGTGGTAGGGGAAGATATTTTTGACAGCTGGGAAGCTGCCATGCAGGCTTCACGGTCCCGCTGCCACACGTCCCCACGAGCTCCTACTCGGGAGCGCTTGGTACCCACACCTCTGGCTGGTGACACTGGTCTGCCTGAGGCACCCGAAGGTATCCCTTCTTTAAGGGAATGGCTGCTTTGTGTTTTAACAGATGCTATGCTTCTGGTAGCGGAGAGATTAGAGGGACCATTCAACATTGAATCAGTCATGGATCCTATTGATGTCAAGATTTCTGAAGCCATCATGAACATGCAAGAAAACAGCATGCAGGTGTCGGCAAAGGTACTGTGTGAGTCGCGCCTTCTCTGTTGCTGAATGTCACAAGCAGGGGGAAAAACATCTCCACCATTTTTCCGCCCAGACTTTAAGAAAGATTGTCCAGACCACTAGAAACTGCTTTTGCTTGTTCGACAGTTCACCAGACTGCCTTTGAATCCTTCATCTAGTTAAACAAGCTCGAAGTTTTCAAAAGAGAGTGGCAGGGAGAAAGTAAATTCCAATTTAGTAAATTCCAAATTAATAGCTGTAAGAGATTTAAGGAAAACAGGGAGTGCTGAAAATTAGTGGTAACTCTGTAAGCAATATCCTGCAGAGTATGTTTGGTAACTTCTGCTCGTGTCTCATCTGTGATTCTCCATATTAACTTCCAAACACATTTTGATCTGTCTAGGTCAGACTGAAGTACAATGTGTTTGAGGTGAATACACAAAATGTTCCATTTAACCTCCTTTAATAGCCACTCAAGGGAAATATCATTACATTGGACAGCCTCTGATTACCAGAACTCAGTTTGATAGAGTTTTGTCTGGATTTTGACACGAAGATAAACAGAGTTAATGATACCGGCTTCCTCCTTTCCATTTTTAGTGTGTGTGTGTATACACAGATCACCACCACCTCTGAACCTCATGTTAATAAGATCCTTCGAATTCAGTAGCAGGTGCTGTTCAGCCAATAGTCAACAATTAATGGCTTTTCCTTAATATTCATCAGTGCACTGTGGCTCAAAATCTAAAGTCCACAGTTTGCCAGGTTCTTTGCATTAGGAGTTTCTACCTCCCATTGATCTCCCAGTAGTCAGTTAGGTTCTGGCTAGACTGCCATCCGAGCCAGTGAATTTCCATTGCTTGGAAGGAAGCTGCTATAGCTGGGAAAAATGTGGGGACAAAAGGCAGGAGGCTGAGGTTAATATTCTTCCTGCCAACCCAAAATTAGATGCTTTTTATGGCCCCAGTGCTGCAGGTTGCTACGGATTTCCTTCAAGATGGTTTTTACTTTCAACCTACATGAAGTTACTCGGATTTTAAAAGCAGTCTACATCCTGCACGATGAGATTTTGTTCTGGCAACAGCAGTGATCAAGGCGTTTAACAGCCAAATTCTCTCAAATATTTTGGGAATTAAAGGCTAGCTTCAGCAAACTCAGCCCTGACCTCAAAAAAAGAAACAAAAAATATTTTCACTGAAAACTCACCCAAGGCACAGGTGTATTTCTTTTTCCTTTTTACTTGCTCAGTTCTCACAGTTTTTCCATTAGTCGGGAAGCTGCATCCCCACCAGAGTCCAATGACATCACCTTGGCACAAGCTCATCTCACTACTCATTTGTAGCAGAGCAGACTGTTTCTCCTATACCTCAGAAATATTTTATTTGCTCTAAAGATTAATGAATCACAGCAATTCCATTTGCAATGTAAAGTTTTTCTTCTAAGAGAAACCTTAGCCAATATTTTTTAGAATCTTGAGAAACAGAAACCAAATGATAAATACATTTCAGTGAAATTTATTTTATTATATTTTCATAGGTAACAGAGCTGTCTCTCCTTGAGGGGCCTTTGTATATTTCTGTGTAGACCATTATTCTGCTGAAATGTGATTTCCTTCTTTTCCTAGGTTATATCCATCTTTTTTCAGGTCCTAACACATGGAAATGCTTTATTCTTAAAGAAAAGTATAAGAAGGCAAAGGCTTCGGGTTTAGTGCTGTGTCATGTCAGATCTGTAGAGATGATATATGAGCGGACTTCGAGTCAGTCATGTGTCATCTAATTTTTCCCCCTCATACATACCTACCACTTAGAGCTTCAGTGAAAATGACAGATACCTTGCCGGATGTAATGGGGTGCATGGAATGCAATTGCAGACCTAATGTAGGAGAAAAGCCATGCTTGTCAATTATTCCGAGATGCCGCTCAGAAAGCTCCAAGCAGGGTGCCGAAATCACGCTATTTTCTCTTTCTTCAAACAATCTTGTATCTTGCATTTGACTGTACCCACTGAAAATGTGGTGACTAGGAATCACAGCTATTTTTGCACAAGTCAGTCAGCGCATTTTTACAATGGGAAAATGATGATGCATTAATAATGTTATGCCTGCAACACCCACATACGCATAGATTATTCTTCACCACTGACATGCAGCTTTTTCTACCTAAAAATATGGTTGATGTCTGGGAGGAGGCTCTATGCTGTATTCAATAGAGTTTTGGGCCATTTTGTATAATGTTGTTTCTCTTTTAAAAGGAGTGGAACAAATGAAAATGAACAGTTTCTTCCTCAAGGACCTCTCACTAATCTCATCCTCTTTACTGGCAGAAGACCCAGCAGTCATTTAATCCAAAAACCATCCCTCTCCTGTTTTAAATATTTATATAAAATTGCCCTATTCCAAAAGTCATTTTTATTAAATTGCACTATCAGTTTGTCTTTGTTCACAAAATGATGTTTTGTATTATACCAGCTGCAATTATATACTGAAATTTATTTGAGAAAAATAGAAGTGTTTGATATAACACATTGACTGTACATTACTGTGCATATGGAGGCAAAATTAAGTGACCAACAATATACACTTTTCAACATAATACGTGTATAAATATAAGTAAGATTGCATGCTCTTGCATGCTCTCGCACGCTCTTGCACTCACAATTGGAGTGCTGCAATGGATGGCTATAAACTCTTCAGAAGGGACAGGCGA
>NW_008795138.1:315432-364203 GCF_000699145.1 Aptenodytes forsteri | reverse complement strand
GGGCATGGTGGTGTTGGGTGGACGGTTGGACTCGATGATCTTAGAGGTCTTTTCCAACCTTAATGATTCTATGATTCTATGTTTCTCTTATGTGAATGATGATGTCTTCAATTTTAGACATCAGCAGAAAAATACATCATGAACTTCCTAAGTCTCCATTTTTATGGTTTGTCCCTCCATTCTTCACTTGATGTAGTACTGAAGATTTTGTCCAATATCTTTTTCCTATAAATATGCACCTCTTATTCAGCACTAGACTTCTGAGAAACAGTCTTCATGGTTACAGTTATACTAATAAATAAAAGGGGGACAAGGACCAGTGCCTGATCTTGAGGCCAAAGTGTCACAGCCTGATTCATTTCTATACTGCTGAGACCTACCTTCTCTGGCACTGTTTCATTCTGCCAAGAGCAAGTTGGAGCAGTCCAAGAAAAAGCCAATGAGTCAACGATTAATCAGTGCAGACAGGCAGGGCTTATTGCTTGAGTTCACGCCTTGTCTTTCATTTCCTTAGAAGACACAAACCCTCTGTCTTCCACTCTTGATGGGTGCACATCAATATCAAGACAGAGAATTATAGAGGTGCCACATGTACCTCTTCTATCTTTGTACCTCCGACCAAGGACATACAGACTCAGCTATATCCCAGTGCCTGTCACTGCATAAAATGGAGCATCTCTGTTCCCAGGCCATTAACTTTTCTTGTTTGTGTGCTGATTGTGGTTGATTCTTTTAGCATAGTTCACCAGGTACTAGTATTATGTTAAGGTCCTCCAATTCAACCTGAGGCTGGAGTCTTTCTCTGTTTTCTTGATATTTCTCTGCAGTCTATAATCAGCACTGGCTGTCTAGAAAGTCTGACCACAAATCTCTAGGCTTCATACGCTGCTCACCTTGTGTGGCTGTCATGTCCCTGAATGACAGACACACGAGGTCCTTATTTTGCCTCAGGGAAAATCACATTTCTGACAGCTGCAATATCTGGAGATGCTTTTCAAAAAGGAGCAATGGTATAGAAAGTCAGACCCCACGGCCTTTCTGCTAGAGGAATCTACGTGCTCTGAATCAGACCCGAGTTTCCCTTCTCCAGAAAAAGACGAGGACTGAAGATCATCAAAACCAACTTCAATAGCTTCATCATCTAACACCTGCAGCCATTCTGACAGAGTACTTTCTGCAAACCAAACCACACAGAGTGCAAAAACAAGTGCCAGGACATCGGCACTTTTTAAGAGTAGGTTTTGCAATCTGAGTCTACCCAGACTTCAGTGGTGTTCTCTGAAGGTTGCCTCTGGTAGAAGTCAGGTTGCAATAGATTTACCTTGGATTTCTCTTGATAATGTCTGAGACACGTTACCTTCATTATTGAAATCTCTTTGCTATTTGCCAGTGATGCCTCTTTGGTATTTGAACATTATAGTGCCAAACTCAGTGCTCAGCAACAGCTTGATTATTTCTCAGGTAAAAGTTTCATATTCTGTGTATTGTTTCCCATGGCTCAGTTCCTATCCAAGACTTAGTCATAGCATACATTTACCTTATTCTTATTCTCATTCTCCTTGAGGTAATTCAGGGAGTCATATTCAGAGAGTCGTAACATACAAATGCTCATTTAAATCCTGGCCAAAACAAAAGTGTTTTGGGGGCCTTCACAATCTTCCCATAAGGCTGTCAGTACCATTACTTTTGATTCCTGCTTCGAGTCAAAGAGTAAATCCTACATCTGTTCCATTTTAACAATATGAATGTTTAGTAGTTGACATCTGCAGAGATTGCTCATTCACAAGAAGTGGAGGAAAACTCAAAAAACACCAGAAAAGATGTTATAACATCCATTTTTCTTCAAAATTGAGAAAATTCCGAATCTGGTTGCATCAGCATAATTTTGTCTTCTTGCTACTCAAAACACAACATACTGGACTATTTTCTGCATTTTAAACAGTCTGGTTCTATACAGATATGTTTGGTTGCTGTAAGTGTCATTTGGCTGCTATGCCAAGATTTTTCCACTTTCATAAAGGCTATCCCATAACTGAGTCTCCCCTTAGTAAGTCTTAAATCTACTTTTATCTGAGCTGATGGATGTGCCATTTTAACCTATAGATGTGTGTTCCTTTTTGGCAATTACTTTAGCTAAAAGGATGAATGAGCTCCATGACATAGCAGACTACCTATGCATTATTTATAAGGAGGAAGTCTTCATAAAACTACATCCAAGGTTCTTCTCAAAATAGCCCCCGAGTTCCATATTAACAAAACCTCTTCATTTTTCTGTGTTCTTTCCAGAGCCCTGTGCAGGAAAAATATAATGGCATTTCAGGAAAAAATCAATGCTATTCTATCTGAAGATGAGAGAGTCAATGGAGCAGAGTCACACAGAGACACTCAATAGGAAACACTGAGCACT
Source organism: Aptenodytes forsteri (assembly GCF_000699145.1). NCBI lineage: Eukaryota > Metazoa > Chordata > Aves > Sphenisciformes > Spheniscidae > Aptenodytes > Aptenodytes forsteri. The sequence continues at coordinate 361,796 of NW_008795138.1, read as the reverse complement.
ACTACATGTCTAAATAACAGTATGACTCAAGGCTTCATAGAGAACAAACTCTATCTGCTGGGATTCAAAACCTCGAGTCCTCCTGGGAAAAGGACTCTTTTTTTACAGCATCTGCTTCCTAGTCCTGAAGTAGATACCTCCATTTAGTCAGCTCAATAGATGCAATTCTTCACTGGCTCTGTTGACTTGATCTCGTGGCTTGGTTCATATCCCTGACCATAGAGGTCTGGTGCTCCTTGTGACACCCTGGGATATGCCATTTGAGCTTTAGCTGCAGTTCAATGGGGAATGGTCTTATGTTAAGACAGTCTTAACAGATGTCTCGGATATCCCAGGACATCACAAACTATTACAGATGCTGATGTGAGAGCAACTGAAGGGAGATTTTGATCTCCACTGTCTAAAATGGGAGCTTAGGTGTTTAGCTTAAATATAGATGCCTACATGTACACACTTAAATTTAAGTTTCTTAATTACAAATGGAATCCCTTCTCTAAATTCAGATGAAATGGACTGCACCAACTATGTACAAAATGCAACTTTTTAAAGAGAGTGGATTTATGCTGCCAATTCACAGCATGCGTAATGAAACACCTGAATATTTTTCTAGAAATTGCTCAGTATCTCCGAGCAGCATTGTGAAGAAAGTATTTCATGTGCTGCTTCTTAGGAAGCATTTGTCAATTTCAGGTATCAGCTTTACATTTTCTGTTCTGCCAGTTAATACCTGGATGCAAATTACAAAATATCTCTTTTGCACTCAAAATTTAGTTACTGAATATTGTATCCTTACTGCATTTCTGCCAGGTCATTTAAAAAGTAAATTATTTCTTCTTCTGTGATGTAAAAATTGCTATCTAATTTCCATCTCTATTATTGTCTGGCTGTATGTGAATTTGTTCATATAAAACTACTTGCTACAACTATTTGTATGAAGCTAAATGCCACAAAGTCTATGTTGGGTTTTTCTCAGTATGTCATAAGAAAAATTAAATATAAATTATGTAGACTCGCAGTTACTCCACATGGTCATACAAGTAGCCTAACAGTCACACATTGTGAAATTTAAGGAGAAGATTCAGTACCCTCACTTTCCTTTCCCCTGAGAGTCAAGCTGCATGTTTTGGATAATTGTCACTTGTCTATGTAAGCAAATACCTGACTGCTTAATTGCCTGAATGGGATTTCATAGATATCTAAATAAACAGTTATGTTTTCTGCACATAATTTATCTTCAGTCAGAAGAAATATGTGTAAAATTTTGTAAGTATAACTGATGCCCCCAACGTATATATTTGGCCCTTTAAAATGTACAGTATCATACACAATCACGTATAAATCCTGAACATTAATCTTATTTGAATTTTCTTCACAGAGGAAAAGATTCTTTCCTGCTGAAAAATTTTGAACTTTACAAGCTAAAATCATCTTTCCTGTTTGATTAAATGAATTTATTGTCCAATAGTCCTCATGACTAGGGAGGCTAGAAACTATTAAAAAAATCTTACAGATATTCTCAAACCAGACCAAGCAGTATTCCACTCATAAATTAAAAATCCCAATGGCTATACAACAGCTGACTTGCTGGACTTTGAGCCAAAACAGACCTGATGATCAGACATAAATTTAGTATGAATCAGTTTCTTTCAGCAAATTTTGAATCATTTGGGGCCTCTAAATTAACATCGGGAAACCTAACTAAGAGCCAATTGTAATGTATCCTGAAAGCAACAAAAGTCACAACATCCATGGCTACTTCAGAGAGAACCACTCAAGGCGGAAAATCTAAAAGTCTAAAAGTGAAACATGAGTCTTTTTGATTGCTGGCTCACAACATAGCTGTTATCTGCCACACAAAAATGTATAATCTAGTCCTACAAAAAAACCACAGCACCTGCATAAGAGTTTTCAACTCCACAAAGCTCATTCAGACAGATAGTTTGTGTCTGGCCTTAGGGGTTTGTAAAATATATCTTACAAGAAATTCTGACATTTTTTTTTCTTCCAAATGGAGCCAAAATGTTGAAACAGCCAAAATACAATGGTCACAAAAAAGAAAGATGATCCATATCTGAAAAAGTTGGTATGAAGGCAAACACTAGGATCCTACTTCATCAGAGCACTTGAAAAATTTCACTCTGTGAATATTCTACCTCCTTTCAACCAAGCAACTTCTGTGAGAGTTCCTCTGGGATATATACTTGATATCCAGCAGTCAAAAGTGTCCTCTGTGTCCTTTTGTATCCACAAGAGATATGCTACTGAAACTTTTTTCCAAAAGGAAGTATATGAAAAATTTCATAACCCTGAATATTATTTTTTTATACCTAGAAAACAAACACACTAGCAGAAAATAATTCTCACTATTGCCCACTTAATATGCCTCACCCCTCTTCTAGGGAGATACTTGCTAGGGAATAAGAAAGTAATACAGTTATAAGACTACTTCACCATTGACCTTTTCTCTGAGAGTACAAAGAAAATTACAAGGTAGGAAGAGCTTTGGGTAGGGATTATGAATGAGCTGTGATTCTGGGTAAATACTACATTTTAACAAAAACTAAAACAATTATCAACTAAGTCATGCCACAAAGGACTTCCTTTAGCTCATTTCTCTTCCTGGAAAGATAACATTTAAAATACTTTCAGATGTTAACTTCTTTGAATAATCACCTTCCTAAATTAAGGGTTTTTTAAGGTCCCTATATGTTTTTATACCTTCACCAAGTAATTAATAATGCTTGATTATCAATCTGAGTTTTAATGCAGGGCAAGTGCTCAATTCACTATTATCAAAATTTCAGTCAAAGCTGGTTTCAAATATATGAAAGAGAGAATAAAGAGGCTGATAAAATACTAGCTTCCCTTTTTCTATGATTGTCATATAACCCACAATGTCTTTTTCAGGTTTTCCAAGGATGTGGCCAACCTAAACCAGCACCTGCCCTGAGATCTTCCCGTTCTGTCCCTGAAAACTTCAATACCCGGTTTAGACCATATAACCCAGAGGAGCGACCTACAACTGCTGCTGGCACAAGTTTGGATAGGCTGGTAAGGCAAAATATATTCCATTTTCGAATTAGTAGAAATGGCTTGGTAATATAGTAGAAAAGTGATAATCTCCTGACTTTTTTTTTTTTATAATTTCATAATCACTCTTATAGTTTCTATGCCAGCTGTTCCAGCATTCAGTAAATCTTTTTTTCCCCATTGGAAATGGTTCAAAATTGTATTGTAAGAGAACAACATGACTCTTTGCCAGCCTGTTCCAGCATTCAGTAAATCTTTTTTTCGCAATTGGAAATGGTACAAAATTGTATTGTAGGAGAACAATATGACTAAGTTTTTATGCATTAGAAATGTTAGAAGAGAATAAGCTCTTTTCTGCAGGCCAAAAAACAGATGAGTCACGACAGGTACTTTGCAGTATAAAATCTCTGAAAAGTGATCTACAGCAATATTTTATATTTTTTTATTTTATTAAAATTTTTTTTGTGTATTAAAGCAATTTTTAGCAGCTAGTTCTTTAACATATACACTTGCATAGGCACATTGATTTGTTCTACTTCTTTACTTAATTATAAAATTACCACTGCTTTATTTCTATCCGTCTCAAAAACTGACTTTTATCAGCTAAAACTTCAGTGATCATTAATCTTGCTTTATTTATTCAATCATTTTGAAAACAAGACTTTGACATAAGATTCTTTTCTTTACTACCAGTCATTGGATTAACATTTCAGACTTTGATGTTCCTGCTATTTACACATCTGTAGATTTACAGTGAACTAATTATTATAGCTGTTAATACTGTCTCAGCAGTACCTCATCTCGAGGTAAAGCCAATGAGCAAAATTAAAGAGTTGTAAAGCATCTGAATCAAAACAGACTGTATCATACCCTCCGCTCGCCGAGCTTATTGCTGAACACTTGCACAGCATTGGTCTGTCCTGCCAAAGAGAGTCGTGCTCAGGGCTGTAGCAAGAGTGAGGGGAGAGGACTGCCCAGCTGGAAACAGCCACCGTTAGTTGGGGGTATGAGGTTTTGGTGAGCTGCAGTCCCGCTGGGTACCAGGCAGGTGCTGGCTGCACCAGGGCACCAAAATGTCTTGCTATGGTTCTGATCATGAGCCTAAAAAGTCTAGAGGTTTCTCCGATAAGCAGCTTAAATCGCTGAGCAGGAACCCAAATATACTAATTCAGATAAGGACCTGGATATCTCCTTGACTCCACCTTTCAGCAAATTCCTTTGACAATCACAGTAGTCTTCCACAGTGCCAAGTCTTTCCAATCGCCTCTATCTATGCTGTGTTCTATCTATGTACTGTATTCTGTCAATCTTCATTGCAATTCAACTAAAAAAATACCATGGCATTTCTAGTCAGGACATGGGATTGCGCTGCAGCAAAAAGCAATGTTTGTTAGTTCTCTGCTCTTCTGGAAATAGTGTAGCCTGGTTATCCTAAAAGAAACAGAAAAGAAGATGTTTAACTCCATTGTAGACTTAGGTCTTTCTACCACAGCAGATTCATAACCCAGTGTAGCATCTCAGGCTAAAAATCTGGCTGGTAATGCTCAATCCATATTTGACAGGTTCTTAATTTTACCCTTTCACTTTAGATTCAAAGAACCAGCCCTTGTGTATTGCTCAGTGCAGAGGCTTGGATCTTGATCTAGAATTGGCCAAGGTAAAGCGAAAGGTCACCGAAGCCTGTAGGTTTCAGTCATGCTCCGGACAAAGCAAAAGGTTGCAAACAGAGGAAGTGGGAGGAAGCACATAAAAAGGAAGGCTGGTAGCACAGTTCAGCTTGGATTACTCTTATGTTGTAAAGACAGTTCAAGCATTTGTGCAATGAAAAAGACAGGTTTAAGAAGCATTCCATAAGGCGTTCACATAAGGAGAATACTTCTAAACACATTAATATCTTTTTTAAACTACAAGCTTCCAAAATACTGAGCAGCATCCTGAGTAAAGCAGAGATACGTCATATGCTGCCAGCCTTTAAAGGCTGTAACTAATGAAAATTGCCAATGCAGATAATCCTTTATAACTCATAATAACTTGTAGATTTTCAAAAGGGAACTTGTCTTCATATAATTTAGCTAGGTTTGTTCGCGCATTATTTCAGGAAAAACAAAGAGCTTAGCATTGCTGCTGTTACTTTAAAAAGTGTTCAAGCCAAATACCTTTTTTTTTTTCTTGCTGGTGATATTTAAAATAATAACTCTTCGTGGCCTGTTAACGATGAGTATTGGTATCAAATCCATCTCCAAATGGCAGTGATGCACGTGTTATCTCCTTTCGGGTTGAGACCAACAATCCCTCAAGTTAGAGATGGCCACTGACCTCAGCTGGAGCAAGGAAAGGCTGTATATGTGGTTTAGAGCAGAAGGCCTTGTTTCAGAGCTGTAATCCCTTAGCAGCACTTGGGAAAGGTCACTGCCTGCATCTCACACCAACTTGGGTAATTTTATCCAGAAGGATATAAATGCTGCACTCCTACCTCACAGGAACACCATTCAACCTGCCTACATTAGATCCTTAGCGTTTAATGTGCTGAATCTTTCCCTGAATCACGTATCTCTCTTCATTAACTATAGACAGAGCCTGGAGGACCAGCTTCAATTAGATCCTCCTAACCCTTGCAATGCAAAAGGACATAAGGGGAATCCCACTCACAGCAGTTTTCCAGTCTGCACACTGATCATTTTCTATTGCTTGCTTAATACAAACGTACAGCAATATTAGTATTTTGAGAGTAGTGTCAAACAGCTAAAGCCCCTTTTGATTTTTATAGATATAAGAAACAAATCTTTCCTTGTGAGTCAGCTGACTGTTCAGTCTTACATTAGTGCTTTTAGAAGTCTGTTCTGGAGTTTGTGTTCATAAAACACTGTCAGACCGCTTAACTTCAAACTGTCATTGCAAAGTCTGAACATGCAGTTATGTAAACCTCAAAAGAAGTGACAAACAATCCTGCTTTCGTCTGTCTTTGACAGCATGTCCTCAGAAGAGATCAAGTTTAGAAAATATTTCCTCTGCAGCTCAATCTTATACAAACATGTAGCATACCTGAACCAATTTTTATACTCCTGCTCACATCCCTCATAACCTGCTCATATTTATAAGCTTAATTCAGGTGAGCATATTTTATCAGGTATGTTGCACAAAGCAGCCCTCATAAGAAGCCTATACTGAAATCACCGGGTACTCCACCCTTCTGAGAAAGTGATCCTTCATCCTTGCCTGAACTTGTGTGATTAATCCAGCTATTCCATTCCAAGAGGGAGAGCAGTTTCCCTGTGTTATTGTCATAGCTATAACCAGTAAGGCTTAATAAACAAGAAATAGATCAAAATAAATTGTGAGAAATGTGAAAAAAAATTAAATATCCCCCAAAAGCAGCAGTATAGCTGGTTTAAAATGTGTCAGATGTATTTAGGAAGTTACCTAGAGCTTGAGAGGGTTGTCTAAGCATAGATGTAAAGCACCGTCTGAGACACCCCAGAGCATCTGAAACACGGGACTGGCAGATATGGCACAGGACTAGAGGAAACCAATATAATTCTGGAGTAGCACTGGGGAGCCGGGTAGAATACACTGCAGCATCTCAAGCAATTCAAGATACCTATGGTCAGGCAATTCAGTCACATCTTCGCAGAACACGGGACTGGCAGATATGGCACAGGACTAGAGGAGACCAATATAATTCTGGAGTAGCACTGGGGAGCCGGGTAGAATACACTGCAGCATCTCAAGCAATTCAAGACTATGGTCAGGCAATTCAGTCACGTCTTCGCAGCACAGGGCCTAAAAGTCAGGCTCTTTCTGAAGTCAATGGAGAGAGACACACATCTTTGGAGAGTGATTCACCCCATCTGTCACAGACACCTCTCACAGATTGGGAAATGAAAGGCTCAACTGAGATACCCACGTGTAGATATGCAATACTGAGATGCCTTGGAGTATCTAAGACATCTAATTGAGCTGACAGATAGGACAATCCTTTGGGATGCCCATGCCCTCCTGGACGGGCAGTGGAAAGCCAGGTAGGACACCCTAGAGGATGCCTACTATGTGCCATCCAAGTGGGAGAACAGAACTGAGCCCCAGCTTTTCTCTGCAGGTCCCTCTGGGTGGAATTCAGCTATGTAAACATAGTTACCTAATGCTATTTTAGATGCTTATGGTCTTCAAGATGTCCAAATGTGAAAGCAAAGTTACAGGAGACCTGGCTGGAAGTAAGATGGAAGCTACTAAATTCACTTTCTATGCCCATATTTAGGTAACTGGATTCCATCCTATTTCTCTACTGACTGTAACAGAAGCAAAAATGAGGACTTTTCTGATTCAACATAGAGATCCATAGTGTAGATACCTATAACCAGCTATCTAGATTTGAAGTCTAGATGACCGTAGTTTTTACTGTTAACAGAGAGAAATAAAGGTCTTTGTTCAGTTGTCTAAACGTAGGTTTACGTCTAAACATAGGTTTAGGCAACTGAATTGAGATCAAATATTTCTAAAGCATGATTCATCTCATCCTAAAGTATACATTTAAACAGCTCAGAGAAATCATTCCCTATCCCTCTACTACAACGCTTAGGCTAGGCATCTAGCAATATTCAGTAAGATAAATACTGTCAGAAATGAAATAATTTTAACCACTGAGCTCAGCTGCTTCCGTAGGGCATGATCTAAGATTTCTCATTTAAAATAAACTGCTTATAAAGACTCGTTATCTTCTCTGTGGTTGCCTGTTTGGTATAACCTGTGGTTTATTTTGTTTTGTTTTGTTTTGTTTTTCTGTTCCCTGAATCTGTTTCCCTCTTGCTTCCCAGAGGACTATCTGGAGGACAATGCAACATGGTGTAAGCTTTGGTATTCTTATTCTTCACCTTCATTCCCATTTGTCTTTGTGCAATGCTGGGCAAAACACTTCTTTAAGTTTCATCTTCAACATCTTTACTTTGCGTGTGTCTTGTAGGCTAAAATGCTAGCAGTTCTTTCTGTAATTTTGCATTCTGGTTGAATTAATTCTGCCCAGTGTCCAGAGCTGCTGGTTCCTTCCAGTATTTTTCTCCCACTTCAAGGATTGATGTCTCACCCCCAGAAAGGAGCGTATGTATTCCCTCAGTGAGCTAAAAGCTGGCATAAGCGTCCCCATGGTCTCAGACCCCACATATGCATGTGCAGCAATGTAGACGCTACGGTGGCGTTCAGCTCTGAGTCCTGTGCCTTGAGATAGCACTGGAGCAATGGAAACAAGCTCCCAGGCCTTCCTGGGCTCTCTCCCTAGAACTGCCCCTGTCTTGGTGTCCGATCTTGGGCAAACCACTGAGCTTCTCTGTGGGAGCTTGATAAAGTAGATTCCCTTATGCTTTCCAGCTTCGTAAGTTTTTGTGAATGTTAGAGGTCCCTGGTTTCAGACAGAAGGCCTCCTCGGCAGGGTTCAGCACAGCCCAAGGGGAAGGCAGGAACACAGCACCACGCAGATATGCATCACCTCACTTGTGAAGTACCTCAAAGCATTTAGCCTGGACTATTATATCCTGCTTCTTAGCAGGACTAATTAGTCTACAGAGAGCACCATGCTGATAGCCATACTACCTCCTGCGTCTGAGCTGCCTCAAGTACCTCTGTATCCACCGCATCACCATACAGCACAGCGCTGCCTTAATTCAGCTGGAATTTCTCCCGAGAACATACTGCAGCCTGACCTGGCTGGACGTGTATAAAATAATTCCACATTTTCTTTCAGGAGAACATGGAAGCTTTCTTGATTTTCCACAAGGGAGCTGATGCGCTATTAACCATATAATACATAATGCACATGCATAGTATGGAGATAGGCAACCGAGAAATTGGCTGTGGCATTTTGCGAGTGATTTACATTCAAGTACAGTATAGTGGCTGCAGAGATAAGTGGATGAGCATGCACCCAGTCTGAAAAAGAAAACCTTTCATGCTCTTTACCCTGGGGAGGGGAATATATTGTGTCACACTTTGTAGGAAAATGTTCTTTTATCTTTCCTCCTGCTTTCCTTAAAATAAAAGTAAATAAAGTCTCAGTTTCCATGAGCAAAAGACCCTGAAACGTTTTTTTTTAGGAATAAAGTGGGATGTATTTGAAGTGTCCATTCAGTCATATTTTAAAATTTTTTTTTGTTCCATTGTGTAATGATTTCTGTTATAATAAAAGAATGCAATAGTAACCTAACAAATCTGTTGTGAACAATTCCTTCCCAGTGCTCCAAAACTACATGAAGTGGAAAATATGATTAAAAAAAAAAAAATCTGCTTTATTTTTTAGCTATAAAAGACTAAAATTAATAGGACAGTATATTATGAAGACATTGATCTGAATTGCCCAGGGAATCCTCTGGGGCACTCCTGAAAGTGGAGTTTATGTTTCAGGTTTTTTAGAATCCATTTAGTCCAGAGTCTAGAAATGTTAAATACATGCAGTGATAGCACAATTTTCCTGAGATAGGATGTTTAGTCTCAACATTTTATTCTCAAAAAGCCCTAGAATAAAATCCGGTAGGTTTATACCTACTGGATAGGTAGGGTTTAAATCTTAGAGGGTTTAAAATACTGAGATAATTTTTCAGACACCTTCTGCATACAGAGGTCATAGGGAAAGATACAAACAATGAGCCTGTAAAAGACTTCATAGCTCAGGAGGTTTTGGTCACATTCTTAAGAGTGAAGATGACAGGTTCATGCAAGTGTTTTAGAAGCCCACTGACTTCCCACAGGCTACTCCCCCCGCAACCCTTAGGTGCTGTGCTGTTGGATGTGCCATTTCACCCTGTGTGATGTTAATCAGCAGATGACTCCTGTAAAACATAAGGTGTACAGCTCCTCCAGTTTTAGGGTTTGTGTGTTTAAACAGAGTCCTGTTTCGTATTATCTGTCTGGATACAATATGCACAATGAATAAATATGTTTTACATTTGTTGTGGACATTTGATGTCAGATTTAGGATCTTCTTGGTTCTCCAAAAATAGGTGTTTGCTTAGTGTCAGGTTTCGTTTATTCTCAGTTTCTGTGTCACAGCAATATCTAAGTAAGTTTAAGTCTGTGCGATCACTTTTTCCCTCATGGTTAATACCAGTTTCAGGTGGCAAAGGCGGATGAATGATGGCGGCTGTCAGAACCCTCCTGGGAGACCTGCCAGAGCCCTGTTTTTAAAAACGGCAATATTATTCCATCCCCCAGCTGAATGGTTCTGCATGCTGCTGTATCTGATGCATTGCATTCCTAATGCACGTGAGGCAGTTACTAAGAAAGAGCTTTATTACAGTGGTTGCCTCTGTCTTCAGGTGGAATGGGTCTGCCTGCTGTTCGGACCCTGCTTAGTATGGGCAAGGAAAGACTGTCTTCCAACAGTAAGAGGAAAGACAGATCTCTACCTTAATTAGTTGTCAAAAAAAAATGCACAATCTTGATTACCATGCAGTGTCTGCCTTGCTTGAAGAGTGATGTGTTCCCTGTCTCATTGAACACAGTGCCTGCTTGAACATCTTCTAAAAATGTACTTGTTAGTACTAGTTGAACTTCCTTTACCTGATGGGTATGAAGACCCACTGAGAGTCATCATCTCATTTCCAAGAAAGTCTTAGGGGTATGAATGGTATTATGTATCCCTGTCACAGAGACGGGGAATACAAAACCTGTAGGCAGAATCCACTTCTGATTACCAGACTTGCCTGCACACAGTAAGACAAAATGGCATAGTCATGAGTCTTCAGTTGTTGTACATTGAGAAATTATGTGATTCCTGAGCTTGGCTATTAGGACAAAGAAAAGCAAGATATATAGGCTAAAGTTTGCACCTCTGTGCCATATCAAACCAGACTAATGTGAAGTGGGATTTATTCACCCTAGCTTTTCACGTTTCTAATGTTGCTATCAAAGTCTGAGCTATCACCTCATTCCTTTACTAATCGATGGAGAGAATTAGGCACCTCCAGACCTTGCTTAAGATACTCATTTGGAGATGACAAGAATCTGAATTACCCTCTGAATTACCCATTTCTCCTCACTAAGTATGAAGAGAATCTGGATGATTAGCTCAGACATCCAATTTGTAGATGTCTAAATGTAACCGTAATGCTGGGCTTTGGAGTTAGGCTTTATGAATCAAATGTGCGCAAAGGAGATTTTGGTCTATAAAATATATTGAAAGATAGTTCCGATCATACTTCTAATCATACTCATCATTATGGTATCATCAGGTACCTAGAAGAATGGCGAGTCTCCAACAAAAATAGTTCATTCGGAGGCTGCACAAGTTTTATTCAATGGCAATTCCCCCTTGTAAATCTGGATTAAAATCCACTTCCTTCCATTTGATGTTTTAGCCTCTGCTCAATAAAGACTAGCCTTTTTTTCCCAATATACAGAAAGTTTGTATTATCAGCCTCTGGAAGACAAATCTAAGCAGGAAATACATCAACACTGCTCTTTCAGCTGAAAGACAGATCACATTTCATTTCACGTGTCTGTGCATGAATCTGTGCAGAAGGAAAAGTGAATTCTTAATGTTCTTGTTAATGCCAAAGAAAGATACTGACTATATAAACAACCTCTGCACTTCAGCATTTCGACATGACATTAAAAGAAAATATATGGTTTAAAAATTGGTAGCAGGGCTTGTGTCCCCAGTTGCAGTGCATAAACCATGCTCATTTAGAGGCTTCCAAGTAACATGACAGTAACAACAATGACTGACTACCTGCCTGGAGGGTGTTACACTGTGATGAATTCTTGCATTGTTAATATGAGTACAACCAACAAGTTCTGAGTTTCCATAAAAAATGGATTTTGTAATATATCACCAGTTCATTTACCACTAGAGAATTAGAGGGTCCTTTTGTGCAAGTGACTACAGACCATAAAATGTCTTTTCAGCAACAAAGTTAGTTGTGCACAAGTGTGGGTACCAACAGAGAAATTAAAGCTCTGGTAATTTCTGAATTAATTGCAAATAGTGAATCTCACTCTCCAAAGAAAAATATGTGTTATACTTTACTGGCAATTAGTTTTCTCTGGCCTTTTGCAGCTATTTTTATTTTGCTAGACTGCAGCACACAGATATATTGTGAACTCATAACAGGAGTGTGCAATGCCAGACTCCACTTATAACAAATAGTAGGTTACAGCAGTCTGAAAACTGATTTCCCATGCCAAACATCTCATACGTTTTTCTTTGGTTGTAATAGACAGAAATTGACACTTTATGGACTTTTATGTGTATAACTAGTGGTTAGAGGGGAGGTAAAATACAAGGACTAAAAAGGTTTACCTTCATAAAAATAGTGACCCTTTTGTGAACTTTCTTTACTCAAAAACAAATATTTTACATTTGGAAAGATTTCCTATATTTTCCTCCTGCTTTTATCTCCCCATCCCCCAACCATATCAATGTATCAGTCTAGGTTGTTGGGATAGCAATACAGGATGCTTCTATAATGCAGCTGCCTGTAAACAGCAAAGCTTGAGCGGCTACTTACGGATATCCATTGATGGGAAAGCCAAGACGTTTAATAATACTGGGGAAGGGGGAAGGAAAGGATTCATCGTATCTAACTTTATCCATCATCAACTAAGGACAAGTCTAAGGTTGTGCATCTGTTAGCAGACCCAGCAGCACTTTTTGGATCCTAGGTCTGGGTGTAGGCCCTAGCAGCATCACAGCTCCACATTAGGGCAAAATGCATAGCTCCCACGTTACCACTCCAGATGCTTAGTCACCGTGGAAGGTAGGCGCATACCTGCAAGATGCTTAAGCAGATCCCACTCTGGACACTGGCGTGTATTGAGGTACACAGTAATAGAGAACTCCAGTTACAGGATTAGGACTTAGGACTCCCTCCACAGCTGGTTAAGAAAACACGCATTTTCAGAGTGTAATTCCCAGTCTAATGTAGACATCTGCCAGAGATTGCATGAATAGCTCCCTGGAAGTGCCAATGTTTCTCTGTCAACTATGAAGAACTTTAGGCTTGACAAGATATGTAGCTTACAGAGGGCTAGAGCTGAGTTAGATAAACCCCTGCTGAGCAGTCAACATCTGACTTCTCCACAAATAGCTCTACCGAAATGAACGTGACTGAGGCTATTAGAATTTAGGATTTAGGTGTACTAACTAGGGACTGAGTAGATGCTCACAAGTTCACCATGTTCTGGTGAATCATAAATGACCATCGTGTACATGTCTCTGTTGGTTTTCTTGGGTTTTGCTGCTTCTGCACTGAATGTATGTCACATACATGTCATTTCTGGTACATAAGAAATGGAATTCACTGTGCCTTATTCAATGTCTGTAATACAGGTGCTGTGTGGAGCTGGGTTTGTTAATCTCCCATGGTAGCAATGGAGAACTAGTCAAGGTGGTCAATACAGGCAGAATTCATTTGCTGAAATACAACTGCCTCATGCTAAGTGAGATGCCCTGAACTATCTAGGCATCTGCAAGGAGCTAACAGATGTGATAAGGGCCTTTCAGGAGTTCTTCAGTCTTCCGGATGCTCCAGAGGACTCCAAAATGGCATTAGACTCATTTATTTCTGTATTGAATGAGGGGTCTAGGAGCTACCCATAAGATCCTCAGTCAGACCAAAATGAGGCAGCTGGCCACCTGAATAACTCCCTAGACTCCACTGACTAAGAGGTCATAGGCTGTCCAGAGAGAGGCATCTAGGGCCTTCACACAATGGTCTCAGGTACCTACTGGAGACCTGTACTTGCATGTGGAAGAGAGGGAAGGTATCCAAAGGCAGTGGATACCTGTGTACAGGCAACTGAATCCCACTCCACGTCTCCACTGTCTGTGGTGGGGCTTTGACATGCAGCTCACATGTCAACACCCACACTGAGAGCTTTTAAATTCAGGCAAGACTCACTCACTGCCAGAGCCTGATGGACAACTGACATTGTTATTTGTTTGTATGGGAGCAAACCACATTACTGATACACAACCAACTCTTAACAGTCCCTAGGATAATTGCCTTCACTTTAAAGTACTGGGAATTTTGCTTTCCTATTATACATTTGGACAGCATAAATACTATATAAGAACCCAAATGAAAACAGACTGGAATGAAAGTTGTTTTTCTCCTTAAACACTCAAGACCATAAAAATTTCCAGTACGTAATAACAACTGTGCTACCTAAGTAAATGCTACAGCGACTAAAGTAAAAAGCTAATTGCATGAAGTGCATTGCCTTTTTTAATATGACGTACCTACAGTGCTTATATATTAGAAGTGTGATATATATGCAGAAATAACAGGAATTTGAGAAACGCATTTCTTCTGCTGAAAAAATCAGCAATCACTTACAGAAAAAAATTCACTGCATAATAAATGAACCTGAAGGAAACTTCCTTTTTCCATGATCTCACAATGAATGCTAATGGGCTTAAAAATCAGAGAACATTTATAATCTTAGAAATAATATGTACATAAAAATCCTTTCAACTGTTATTCATTCATTCAGATGAAATCCAGTTTACCAAATGTAGGTATCTAACCCTAGAACTAGCCAAATAATGTATCCTTTACTGTCAGCTGAGAGAAATAGGCACTTTCAGGGCACAGTTGACCAGAACTGCTTTAAAAATCTCTATTGGATTAAGTCGCACTTGCACCCTTCAGCTCCTGTTTCTCACCATTGACTGCAGAAGAAGAGTTTGTAGCTCGGACGTGGACGCTGATGTCCTGTGAGATTAATTTAATTCTCAGATTCTGTCTTATGGAGTTCACGGTCTACAAACCCGGATAGACTGTGAAATTACTATCATACACCTTGATGGTATTTCTGCTTCATTTGTTTTGGCAACAAGGGGTCACCCTGTGCTAGGCATTGAACACGTATTAGAAATATGTTCCTGTCTTGAACACCTTAATGAGATCTTCCTTTCAGGTGTTCTTTTCTTCTGAAGTAGAAGATGCAGAGTTCCCAGTCATCGCTTATTGTCTCTGTACGATTTTCTAACCATCCATTTGCACAATGGGAATAGAGTGATCCAGAAAAGTTAATCAGCTGTTTCTGTAAAGCATGATCTTCATAATTTCCAAGTTAACAAGTCTGAATTGGTAACCTCAGTTTGCCCCATGAGGGAAAGAGGAGAAAGTTGACATAGTCTTCCTCTTATCACTTATGCTCAGGCAATTCAGTTCAGATTACACCTCCAAGTGCAGAGTAGTAGAGAAGCAATGCTGTCGAGGGTACAGGACTCCCAGAGACTGTGAATACCCTCCTCTTTGTGAGGTACAGAGCACCTTTGCAAGTAGTGATGGGACTGAAAAACCACGGCTGTTTTTATCTGCAACCCATCTCTCCCAGATTATAATGCCCACATTGGTGGGAAAGAAAAGAGGACAGCTCCTGTCTCAATCCCACTCAGCTCCTTATTCCCATGCCAGCTACAGTTCACCCAGGCAAAGACCTTTGTTGTTAGATGGAAAATGGTGAACTCAGCTCCTCCCTGCCTGCAGAGAGAGGCCCAGCTTCATCACGCTTTTTGTCAAGTCACCCCTTGTGTGATAAAAATCAGTGTGGCAAAACTGAATCCCTTAAAAATCTCTTTTATCATGAAATCAGCTGGATATAGACAGATAGGAGAGGGATTGATTGGAGAAAAAGTACTGTCTGTGAAACGTGCAGCAGCTCACTCAGGAATGTGACCATCTGCAAATTGACTTGGTGATGTCCTGGGACAAAACCCCTAGAATTCTCAAGCTAGTTGTGGAAGCACTTTTAAAAAATCCTATTTCCCACAGGTTGTAATGCTGATTTATTTCTGTACTAAAATGTGAAATAACACGGCTGGCAAACACTTTTTCAGAAATCTAGAAAATAGTTAATGATATATAGGGACATATTCTTCAATGTCATTTGTTCCTTCATGTCTCCCCATGGCAAAGGCACCATAATCACTTCAAGGTCACTCATCCCCACGCTAAAACACTCTCTTGCCTCTCTCAGCCATTCACTTTATCAGAGAGAAAACAGAGATTAGAAAGGTGTCATTGTAAGAAAGAAGATGTGACCAAGATATTTCCATGTCTTATAACCACCTAAATATCTAACTCTGGCCTCCTGGACCAAATGACCAAGGCTGCCCTCTCACTCCAGGATATGAGCCATATTCTGCTGGTACTCAGTGCATGCTAAGGACACTAGCAAGTTGCTGAACTTTGCACCCTGACAGGTGTCCACAGGTACCCTGGAAGCTCGCCAGCAAATGCAAGTGAACTTACCGGGCTTTCCGGAAGGGTTCAGCTGCTGCATGTTGACCACACAGCTGAGTTTAGACCCACACCTACGTATTTTTTCCCCGTTTGAAGCACTAGAGTGTCTGACACTTAGAAAATCCAGATTTGCTTTGCACTTGTTCAGGTAGCCATGCCCTAAACCAGCCAGGAATGTTTTGTCATTTTTCACTATTAATAGTCACAAATAACAGGATTAACAACACTAAGGTTCTTTTTCAGATTTATTGCACTTCTGAATGCGATGTTATGTGGGTTTGAGACCTTACTCCGCTAGCTGTTGGCTTGCTGAAGTGTTTTCTAACAAAGAAAGCATACTCACACTATAATCCAGGCTAATGACAAACTTCCAGCAAGGAGTCCAAGGCCCAGCCTTCCTTTGCACAACTCACCATTTAATTTTAATGGATTAAATTGCATAGTCAGGGGAAATGTGCACTGATAAGAACATACCTGTGAATGCTTCATTCCCGCTGCACTGGTGGAAGTTGCCATAGTAACTTATCAGGATAAGTTAATCGAGCTTTGCCTGTTATCAGAAACCAGATGGAGCAAAGAATCCCAACTACAGATCTTTAGGCAGCTTCAAGTCAGATTGAAGTTCAGCTAGAGGTAAATAGGGAAAGGGTCTGTCAGACAAAAATCATAGGTGTAATATGTTTGTATAAAGGAATTACAGAGGAAAATGGGGAGATGAGGCAGAGCAAGGAGTGTTTTAAATTTTTATTGCTATTATTTAAATGTTTTTCTGGTTTAGAAAGTATGTTTATTTAAATAAGATTCTGATATTCCATATGGTTTGCTCCATTCCTTATGTGACTACCATATATTTGCTTAGTCAAAGCAATTTTTCTTCTCTACTTAGTCTTACAGGGGTCAGCCCAGAGTAGGAAAATCAAATTGTCCTAATTCTCTTTCATATGCCATCATTTATAACCTCCAGGAACCTTACACTCACTTTCTTTTACAGTACCTGTCTATGGCTGGGTGGTGATTTGTAAAGGAGAGAGGCAACATGATTTTCATGGGGATCCATGCTAGACTAGCAAAAAACTTGTTTCATGGAGTATGATGGCCACCAAGAAAGTGATGCAGAGAAAGGTGCTGGATTTTTCACCGAGAGTGCCCTGGAGCACAGGGAGGAGGGGAACAGTACGGCAAGGCCTGAAGAGGTTTCCCCATGTTGTGAATATGCAGGCAGGCAGGTTGGAGGTGGCCAGGAATTTCAGTTCTGGGAATTGGCTGTATGCTTACGTGCAGTTTCAGGGAACAACAAAGCTCGTGAGGCCTTTGCTTGGGAACACAAAGTGTGTTCTTGTCTCCTTCTATCCCCAGCAGCCAAAGAGGGCAAGCAGTAAAGTTTTTACTTTTTCCTGTATGTACGGTTTTTAATTTACCTGTAGGCTTTGGGTATGAAAGGCCATGACGATATGGCCAGTGCAAGAAGGTGCCTAGTGCCCTGCACCTACTGGCCTATATGATAAGGGACAGCAGCATAGCGCTGCAGCCTGGTAAAGATATCCCACAGCTTTAAGTGCGGACCACGCCATGCTGGCTGCCACCACGGGAGTAAGCTGCTACTCTGCGCTGCAAATTCAGGTGAGGGAGGCCAAAATCATGAGCCTTGGGTAGCCCACTTATGAATATAGAAGGAAAGCCAAAAGAGGTGCTTTTCACCAACACAGTCACCAGCTTTTAGCCTTCGGGGTGCATCACACAAGACAGCTTGAGCTAACTTTGCTCTTCATCAGAAGAGGTACTAATCCTGAAAGGATCCACGGGCATCAAATGAATTTGAATTTCAACAAGCTAATCAGAAAGCCCAAGGTTAGCCTGGCTTGGGAAGGTACTAATCAACCATCTAGTTTCCATGAAGAGCACTCATCTGCACATTTTTCTTTTGGTATTTTGCCAGGTTTTCCTAAGTAGGAAAATAAAATGAGATAAAATTGCTAAAACCACCTTGAAAGGAAGTGTAAACATCACAGAGATCTGGCTTGCATAGTACATTTCTTAAAGGTCTGGAAGCCATCTGTGGGATAATGTGAGGCAAGTTATATCTTCTGAAAATAACTGAGCCCAAGAAGCATGTCAACATAAAAGGAGGATGGGTAAGCCAGTTCAGATAAAATAAAAAGTGACTACCTTTTCTCCCACACCTGATTGAATTCAAACATTTTGTGTGTTGAAAAAATCATGGGACTTTTTTCATATATATTTTTATGGATACAATCCTTTTTAGGGTTCCTGACAAGATGAAGGATCTATTAATCTAGGAACTGTACAAACACATAGCTTTTGCACCAAGAACTTGAGTCAGAAATTAATTCGGATCCTGACCACCCCAGCCCTTGGCCATCAAATCATATTTCCTTTGAAAAGCAGGCAGGAGATATGAATAAGAGAGATAATTCTTGTATGTTTCTTCTTTATCTGGTTTTGGTCAGGACTAGAAACAAATAAGCAAATAAATTAAGTACAGTAAGCTTCTGACCTAGTCTGCTATCTCATGCCAAAGCAGAATTGCAGCTGTATTTTATAGATTTCAAAGGTTCAGAAAAATGAAGTACTCCAGTTTTGGGGTGGTTCTGAACTGCATTCTGAAGTGCAGCTTTGGAAAAAAAGAAAAATCATAGCTGGGTATCTCCTTGCTTTGATGCATAACACTGCAGAAGCTGGAACACATCTGTAGGTCTGCACGGTCCAGGCAAGAGTCCTGGAGAATGTCACTCCCAGTTAGAGACAAACTTGCAGAAGGATTGCTCTGAGAGCAGTCTACTGATCGCTGTGGTGCTTTGCACCTTTCCAGTTCTTCTCTATTTCTGCTGTTTGAATAACAGCTTTCGGCTTGTCTCCTTGCATATTGTAAACCAAATCTTAAAGAAGTTATGGTCACGATGGTAAAGTTTTCCTGGATTTTAATGGTGTAACCTGTGGTGTCCTTCATTTTTTTTTCTTTTTGTAACTCTTTTGACACAGCTTTGCCTTCCTCCTCTTGAACCTGCAGTAGAGTTCTAACCCTTTGCTTTTTCCATCACAGGCTGTAGCTATGCATACGGTAGCTGAGTTATAAATTCAGCTTCATGAGCAGTTGTACTGTAGAATAAAATAAGACAGGCAAAGCATCTGTAAGAAACAAAACTTGTTTAGATGTAAGTGCCTTTGATCAGCAAATGTGGAAAGGGCATGGGGAAAATAAATAGGCTTATCTTAAAATAGGACATAGTTTAAAGTCATTCACAGTGTGAAAGTATTCTCTTTGCACAGCTGAAACATAAATGATGTAGGATCGATGTTAGATGTTGGCTAGGCTATTCTAAAAAGGAGCCTGTAGAAACTGCACTAACTGATCACCGACAATGAGTTTACTTGCTGTATGCCTCAAGACAGAGAAATTAAAAGAGCATGTAAAACTAGGAGCCAGTTGATGAAGAAATTAAACTACAAAATGACAGGAAGAAGGCAGGAAATGTAATGACCAGTAGAGGCTGGTTCAACTACACAGCTTTGCCTTCCTCCTCTTGAACCTGCAGTAGAGTTCTAACCCTTTGCTTTTTCCATCACAGGCTGTAGCTATGCATACGGTAGCTGAGTTATAAATTCAGCTTCATGAGCAGTTGTACTGTAGAATAAAATAAGACAGGCAAAGCATCTGTAAGAAACAAAACTTGTTTAGATGTAAGTGCCTTTGATCAGCAAATGTGGAAAGGGCATGGGGAAAATAAATAGGCTTATCTTAAAATAGGACATAGTTTAAAGTCATTCACAGTGTGAAAGTATTCTCTGCGCACAGCTGAAACATAAATGATGTAGGATCGATGTTAGATGTTGGCTAGGCTATTCTAAAGGAGCCTGTAGAAACTGCACTAACTGATCACCGACAATGAGTTTACTTGCTGTATGCCTCAAGACAGAGAAATTAAAAGAGCATGTAAAACTAGGAGCCAGTTGATGAAGAAATTAAACTACAAAATGACAGGAAGAAGGCAGGAAATGTAATGACCAGTAGAGGCTGGTTCAACTGGTTGTTTGAATTAAAATGATTACGTATGCAGCCTCAGGAAATAAAAGCTCCCATTCCCTTCAACACAGTTTATAAAGTTTTGCTCCAGTAATGAAAAATGGAAATGAGCCTCTCTAATGAATTATAGCAATTATCTCTCCGCTGGGGCAAGGCAACTCTGAATCCTGTCATATTCCCCCAAGAAAAGAGGCACTGTGTGCTGTTATTCACCACACACCTCGAGAAATTCAGCAACATTTTCTTCTTATTGTTTCTCTGAAGCACGAGGGTGCTCAGCTGCCAGCCCATGGCACTTCTGGATTTCACGCTGTGAGTAGCCTTCAACTTCACTGGGGTGTGTTTGCACAGGGAGCTAGCTCTCTGTGTATGAGCTGCAGGTTGACACAGAATTAGATTGATTTCTTACACTGTTACAAGGCAGTAATTTATTCATGGATTATGAATCTGCTTAAAATAATATCCAAGTTGTTTCTCACTGATGGACCTTACCTGATTTGTGCGAAAGGAAACTGATGCAAATCATATTTTAAACGAAAACATTTCTTTTCTATGTCACCTGTCATGGAATGTAAGAAAAGTAACGCTAGTGTTTCCTTGTTAGTAGGCCTTTATCTAGATTACCTGGTTGTTGTTATAGAGATGGCATAAGTGATGTGTCAAGGTGAAAGGACTAGTACTAAGATTAAATCCATCTGTACTCATTCCTCTACAGATAGGAAAGCTGCAAGTACTTCATTTTACCATACATGTACATTTTCTCACACACAAAATAATTACATTCAAACTGGCTCAAATGCATTTTCATTCAAAACCATTATCTAAAAACTGAGGAATTTTCCCATTAAATGATACTTGATCTGAGCAAAAAGTGAACTACTGTGGGTAAATAGCATTCAGTGCAGGTCAAAAAGTCTGCTCTCTCTTGAACTTTTTTCCAAAGAAAAAGCATATTTAATGTGTCCCCTCCTGCAAAATTAAGTTGATGTCTACCTATATTAATAAAAACTGAAATATGTTGTCTGGGAGATCACTGTTGAGGGATTAATACAAGCTCTTCATTTGTGATACATCACAGCTATGCTGGAGCATTATTTTTATGCAAGATGTTATGTTAAACCAAAAGCATTTGGAGCATCTGGGATGTCTTTATCTGAATGTTTTCATGTGATAAAAGTATACGTTTATTTGTATATTTGTATCATATAGGTATATCACACATACATATAGCTGAGGTTTTCAGACTTGCAGACTGAAAACTTCACAGTCTAAACAGAGATGTTTTGAGCACCCAGGAAAGAAAATTTTTAACATCCCATGTCTGTACCTCCTTTCAACAGAGAACAACCTATACAATTAACTCTTTAAAATGGACAGAGCCTGTTTTCTCTCTTTTGTTTGACAGTGATAAACTCTTTGCATCATGAACAGCCCTAGCCATAAATCTCACTTAAGGCCAAAGCTGTGTATCATCTCATTGTCGGTATTCAGCCATACCACCCTGCACTTGTGGGCTCCAATCCCAGGATTCATAGTCACTCATAAAAATTGCATCAGGAGCTTTTGTCTCTACACACCAGGATGACCCTGATTTCTGAAGGCAAGGCAGGCATCACCCTTCAGGGGGTGTGTTCCCAAATGGTGGCTGGGGGAGCTGCCCTCCGGGAACCGTGGTGTGTCTCTGGCCACCAGCTAATCAAGAGGCTTATAACTGCCGGGGAGCAAAAAACAACAAGCAGAAGAGCTGTCTGCCTCGAGAGTTTGCACAGTTCATTGTACTGTGAAAAGGGGAGAGCTGAGAAGAAAGAATGAGACTGGCTAATTTCCAGTTCATTTCCATGATACCTTATTGAAATGAAAATATGCCTAAAAGCTGCACGGTGTAGAAGAGGGGCAGACCCCTGAGGTTTTCATATGAGGAAAGCAGTCTTTGTAGGACAAGTCTTCATCCTGTGGCCGCTGTTTTATCCCTGCGGGTCTACTTGTTATTACTGCCCACAAGTAACCTAGTGGCAAGTTGCCATCTCTTTCAGGTCTCTTTTTTCCCTCCCCTTATGCAAAGTCTTTAATGGTTTCTGATCACTCAAGGAGATATCGCTGCTCTTTTCCCTCCAGTTTTGAACTTTACAATTAAAAATGTGTCATGGGTCAGCTCTGTGCGCTGCAGTAACACAGACTAAAAAGTCAGAAGCCAGCTCTGAGTGAGCTGGTGTATCTCTGCCACCCAGCACTGTGCCACACCGTGGGAAGCTGCCAGCTTGGGTCCTAGAGGCAACGAAGATATTTTAGCACCGTTCTGCACCTCTTGACCTGCCTCTCCACAGGACTAACTGGTTCAATTGAAATGCTACTGCCATCCAGCCCCGAGGTTTGTAATGAGTGCGACTAGGATTAGCTCGAGGATCCCTGACTACCATGACGTAGCTGCGCCCCTTGTCCATCCTCTTCCCCATTCATCCCTCTCCAAATAGCACAGGGCTTTTTGTGTCAATTCTTTCTCATTTATAGCTTTTGTCTCTCCTAGAGGGACACATTTCATGCTGTTGAGTTTGTCTGTTAGCAGGCAGTTCTGCACCCAAATCTGTATTGTCCAGGACCTGGGTTTGATGTGTCTGGTTTATGTGTAAATTACAAATGAACTCACATAACTTCAGCAGCCTAGAACATAAAGATGAGCCCAAGCTGGGCATCTAGACTCCCTGTAAAGTCAGCAAAGGCAATCCCACAGCCATCCATTCCATGTACTTTCTCAAGATAGGTTGAACTGGATTCTAGAAATGACTACAGTGGGAGTCCAGACAACTAGGCTAGCCTAAATTTTTACTTTTCAAGTGACTAGACTTAGGTGAGATGAATGCTGCTTGTAGTGAATAGCAATAGCATACAACAAGCATCAGTTCTTTAAATGCCTTAGTCCTCTAAACAGTGCCTTTAGAGGTAGTATGGCTGTAGCTATGTTGCTATCTTAATCACAGCTGGGACTCTTCTCTGGTGCTGCAGCCAGCTGCCTCCACTTGCCATGTTGTGGGCATCACCAACAGGCTGGGTCTTTCCATAGTCTGAGATAGGGTCACAGAGTTGCTGACTCAGGAAAAGCCCTGTAGAAATGTAATGAGCTGAGAACTTGGAGCAACCATGGTGCTAAATCCCTTACCTTCCCAAGCTTGGTGGCCTTGTGCAAACTGTTTTTGGACATGGTGCCTGGCCTATAATAATTCTTGAACCATGCCAGAAAATTGGTCTGGGGAGCTGGCCCATGCCAAAACTGTTCCCGGGACTGACCTCACAGTTTAGCTCTACAGACAATCAATTTCCAGTGGGTCCAGGAGTGTTACTGGTACTCTTAACTTATTGAAGAAAAAACTAATAGTCTAGGCCACAGAATGTAGGTGTGGAGAAGTGTGCTGTTGGATCCCTCATGCTTCAGTGATGCTTTTTCTGTCCCATGTTTCTTCTTAAAAAAAAAGACCAAACAAGCAAGCAAAAAACCCCAACAAAACAACCATCTGTAGATGAAGGCAGTATCCAGGGATCTTAGTCCACAGATGTAGTGAAATGAGGAGAAAGCAGCAATGATCTCTCTAGTGTGAACAGTGTGGGAGTCACTAGAAAAATAAAATTGCAGAGGGACAGATATCTGGTGATTTTGAAAAAATAGATTTAGCCCAGTTATATCAAAGTACTGGAGAGCATATAATAGGTCATCAGATAAAGAGTGAGAAAAGTAAATGTACTGGGAGCTTGTGAAATCTTACAGAATTTTCTCCCAAGCTAAGGTAGACAACTAAGAGTTTTGACTGCTAAAATCAAAAATAAAATGAAATTATTTCTGAATATACAGCTCAATTAGGTAAATCAAAAAAGTATTGACATGGACAAGAAATTAAAATTACAATATTAAGCATATGAAATGAAGCAACCCAAAATAGTTATTGACAGAGGCTGATTTGACATTAAAATATATACTAGAAATTACTGCACCACTAGAATTCATTTCTAAAAAAGAAGTACAGCAACAGCATGATGCCATTTAAGCAATAGAGCTACTTCCATAGTCAGAATCCCTACACAGAACTTATGGTTCAAAGACAACCTTGTAGAAAATGCAAAAATCTTGTGCAGGTCACTACAAAAAAACCCACAAGAATGATGCCGTGAAGGCAACAGTTTGCAGGTGACAACACAGAACATCTCTGCCTGCTATTGTTTTTCACAGAGGCAATCAGTCAGTTTAGGAGTATAGCTTAGTAACATATCCCTGTTATCTGAAGTGACAATACTCAACATCCTGCTTTAAAATGTTCCTCTATAAAATATGGAGAAAACCTATATTAAAAACATAAAGAATGGAGACAGATGTTTGAAGGGATATAGGCACTTCCTGTCCTTTAATTTCCAAAAGAAGTATCTGGCCTTACTAGCTGGCTGACTCATCTCAGCAAATAGAGGGAATCACCATCAAAATGTTATGTTTCCACACAACTGTGGTCCTCTACACAACCATATCTTCCCGTGGGACTGTGCATACCAGTGATAGGTCTCGCAGCATTCAGCATTGGTAAAATTCACTATGAGTTTTGAAGGTACCACAGATTGGTCACATGATAAATATTTTATAGAATAGGACAGCCCAAGAGAGTGATCTAAGTTGCTTATGATTTTAGTCCATTTAGATAGAACATGTTTTTGATAGAGCCAGATACAAGGTCATGTATCTGGGAACAATGACTACCTGCCAGACCTAAAAAATGTGAGACTACCCTGCAAAGGAAAGACTTAAGAGAACTGAGAAGATAGCAGGAAAAGGCAAGGTAGAGACTTCCAGCTGCTGTGGCAAAAAAGGCTAGCCATCACACATGCAATGGTGAGTAGTACTAAGGATTTATGTCGTTGTCTGAATATGGAACTGATGGGTCCACTTACATCACTGAATAAGAAAGGGCTAGAGTGTGATCAAGGGCTGGACCATTGATCGCCCACACTGCTTACGTGTTAATTCATTCCCTATCGCAGTTTTGGCCCACACCAATAAATACTGTCGAAGACATGGACACAGTTTGAAAGATATCAGGAACCATTCCCAAAAGCCAGCAGCTGGGGCACAAAGTCAACCCACTTTTGATCTCCTCAATCCAGCATATTCCTCCAACACTATCTTAGCATCTGCTATCCCAATATCACCCTCAGAATACTTTGCCCAGATACCTGGCACATCTCAGGGCATGTAACACATGGGCCATGGGAAACCCTGGGCCACGTGCTGTGTAGAACAGATGCAGGGAGTTTCTGCCACTTGGCATCAGGGCCAAACTCTTGAGATCACTTCTAGAAAGAGGCATGTATTTTTTAAATGCAGACTTTAACAAGGATGGTGAAAAGTCAGAACAGTATGAACCATACATAAAGGCTAGAAAAATGCCTTACAACAAAAGACTTAAAACTTCTCCTCTTAGGTTATCAGAAAAGATCAAGAAGTGACTTGGTGGTTGTGTGTATGTGCCTCCAAATGGAAAAAGTCCAAGTACTAAAAAACTTAATCTAAACAAGAAATAATAAGTGCCTATGGTTGGATGGTGAAGTTAGAAAAATGTACCTTTGAAATAAGGCATTTGCTTTAACAGTGAGGATGACTAACCACATGAGCAGACTCCAGAAGGGAATAGTGGATTCTCCCTCTGTCATTTTCTCGCCATTTTCCATCTTTAGTAAATTTCAGGGGCAATGGGTGAAAGTCCTTTTGCAAGAGGTTAAGACTGTGTTCTGTCTGTCTGCAACATCAACAAATCCAGGGCTGTTAATTCAGAAGATGAAGAGTTAATTGGGAATATTCTTTCCAGCAGAAGGGATAAAACTTGAAATAGATCTTGATAAAAGATTCACTGCTTATATATTAGTACAGCAGATCCTAAAGCAATGTGTAATGTGTTCTTGGCACAGCGTACAGCTTAGTAAGCAGTGGCGCAGTGGCTATATTCCATGTTTACTCCCTTTTCCAAGTGAATTCAGTAGGTCACTCCAGATAGATTGCATTACAGTAATCCAAGTCTGAGCTGACAAAGGTATGTGGCAATGTTTTACTGGAGCGAAGAGGTTGTGTTTCCCTTTCAGGCATAGATGGAAATATTATTTGGGGCTATAATTGCAAGCTAGGCATGCAGGAAATTCTTAAGGTCTTGTAACACACCGGAATGGCCACCCGCCACCTCCCAGAGTGCAGTCGCACTCTTTCAATTTTGATGCTGATATAATATTTGATAGCATCCACACCTGTTCTTCCCAGTTCACCCAAGTTGTCTCAGGTGATCTGTAATACATCTGCAGACAGCAAATCGTCTTCCGGCTGTCTCGCTCGCGGGGGTACTCAGTTAGTTGGCTCATTGCACCAGCTGGAACCAATGGGACAGATATGTAAAGTTTCATCAACATGCTGTGTGCAGGCCTCCCCATGCCATCTACTGACTCCCCCAGTTCCATTTTGAGCTAGCTCAGTTGTTTCTTTATTGTGCCCGTAATGCAATTCATTCAGAGCGGGAAATAATCCCCAAGCTAGAAATAAAGTGCTTGACTTTCATATTTCAAGGGAAAGCTGCTAATTAGGTAAAAATCTCACACCACTTTATTTATATAGAAAGCAAATTTGATTTTTAAACCACTGAGAAGCAATAACCACAGAACTTTATGATGTCACTGTTAAAGAGATTTTTTTCATGCTTTATTTATGGCCTAATTTTACACAAACCACCTGCAGTGTTGTGGGCATATAGGAATACCAACTAAGTGCAGGGAAATCAGATGCCATCTGAAAAAGTCATCTGCTCTGCGGTCACCAAGGGCTGGTTCCAATAGAGGACTCGGGTACTTGCAAGTTATGTCGCACAACACCAAACTTTCAAGCAGTTGGATCCCAGTGTCGAGTCCAAAAAATGGAGGCAAATGGATTGGCATAGGAAGCCAAAGAAGCTCAGAAGTATGATTTAAAATATGTGTGCTGAGTAGGTGGTGAAAGTGCTTTGACAGGTAACAGAAAATTTAAGCACTGGAGTATATCCAAGCCTGCCTTACTTTTGGAGCCAAGCTGCCCTTCTTGAGGGCAGAAATATACATCAGGGCTCACTGTTTCTGCTCCAAATACAAGTGCCACCTTGCCATAGCGACCACACACCTCAGTATATAAAAATATACTAACGATGGTTCGAGCACTGCCTTGCAGAGTGGGGACATACCCACTGTGCCCACATTTCTAGTTGGCTAGGTTTAGGCGGTTCCACCTTCCACAGACAGGATCTTAGGGTAGCCTTTGAGACACACCCGACTTTCTTTGCTGAATTGTGTACTGCAATCATGGCACCTCAGTCCAGTGCTCTCACTCGCCTTCTGGGGCCAGGCAACTATCATGGTTTATAATGTTACACTGGAAACAGCAAGGCAGCCATGCCGATTCTCATCCAGATGCCTGTAAAAGTTCCTTCTAGGGTGACTATGCCTCTTTTTAACCAGACCTTGAATTATTTCTGAATGGCAGTACTAAACAACAGAAGATAGGTTAGTATCTTGCTGAAGATTATTCTCCCTCACACCGCAACTCCAGGCCCAGGACCCACTTTCCATTCACCCATTAGCAGCAGAAAGGATGTAAGTGCAGGACATACAGTTCTGCAGGGCGGTTGTACCATACCTCACAGCTTATTTTGGCCATCAGTAGCCTTCTGTCACACACACCCCATGCAAAGTCAGCTTTCCTCTGTGTAAAGTCTCAGTCGGGGTGATGAGGTAAATTTCTCCCAGTTACAGCATGCTGTAACACCTTGGAACCATCCAAAGCCTTCTTTTGACTTTTAAGCTTTACTTTTGAAGCTATTTAGGTTATTTGGAGCCTGAAAGGTAGACACTGTCTCCAGACACTTCTCTCATGGCAACGCTTAAAATTCCTTGTCCCAGGAGGGAGAACAAGTCAGCCCCCTCATCTCCACTCAGGGCAATGTTCAGAAGTTTTATTTATATATACATCAGCTTAAATCTCAGCTTCAAGTGGTATGACCTAGCTGCAAAATCTGCCAACTCCCAGATGTTCTTTGTCTCCTGCTGTACACTTATCTCTTGGAAGACTACCCTGGGTCAGAGGATGCCAGTGATTACCCGTATTTCTTTCCTACATTCAAAGCAATCATTTTAAAGCTGCACGGTCTTTCTCACAAGCCCTTGTCTGGGTCTTGTCTAGGTCATATATTACTACTCAGTATGAATACTGCAGAGTCTTGCTAGATTGACTATAAAATATCCGCAGGTTGCTGCAGGTTTTTGATTTGTTGCACAGTACTAGATGAAAATCCTTTCAGCTAAATATGAATGAAGACTCAGGGTTTATATAGCAGCCATCCAAGAAGAGAAGGTCATCATAACTCTACCATCTGAAAAGAAAATGAGGGCTAAAGGAGTGTAATTAAGAATTTCTTCTGCAAGTAGTAGGACAGCATTTAGTAAGCTCTGCATTTGAACAGTTTAGGGTAGCAATGGCAACCGCTGACACTTATGCTATGTTTGCTGCTGACAGGTATTTGGGCTGGTCCCAGCAGTAATAAGCCCCAGTGCTTTTTAAAAATAAATTTGTCAACAGCTGACAAAAAAGTTGCACTATTACTGCTTTAGGAGAAAGGGAATGGCTTACAAATCTTTATCCTTGTAAACCTGAGAGAGGCTCTGTGCTCTTATTTTTGAGGATTTATCATCAGAACCAAACACAATGCTTAATGACTATATTGTGAAAAACACCAGGCAACATATGAAGATCCATCACGTTTGTAACGGACAGGTAACTAGGGCAAAGCTACTCCTTCCCCATCCGGCTGGTAGCACGTTTCAGAAGAGGCAGGAAGACTCTTATCCAGCTGCAGTCCGACCGCCCCCATGCAGAGAGACTGGAGGGTTTCTGGAGGCTCCTGCCTGAGCTGCTCCTCAGGACCCATGGCACCGAGGCATCTGCATTGACACACAGACTTCTTCCACCAGACAGATTTTTTTTTTCCAGTTCTTTACCCCCCACCTTGTCCCAACACTCTTCTTACACATCCAGACAATCTCGGATACATCAAAGAAGAATAAATATTGCAGATTTGGGCTGGATTTATTTTTTATAGCTGCTGCCACCAGCTGTGTTTGCTGTACAATCTGCTGGCCCCAACCACCGCCCTGCTGAGCTATCTCTACCCAGCAACTCCCCCACAGGGCTTCAGTTCTCTTAGAACAGGATCATTAGCAACAGGATTTTCATATAAGCTCTGCAACAAAAGAGAAATTTCCTTTGCCCTTCTTAACAAAAACAAAATAGCTACAAACTCTGAACCCTTCCAACAATGACTGTCTCATCCTACTAATTAATGCAGGATATGGCAGATATTAAGGTGCATTTGGCTTGGTTTGGCTGCCAACATTTTTCTAAATGCACGGGCTTCAGCTCTGTTTCTGCCCCTAAATACCTCAATTGCCACTAAAGCATTAACACACCTTGTCTAGTCTAGTCAGAAGCCTGCAGGCCCACTAACAGTTCTCAGGGAGCTCTCTCCCATCCCTGCAAGAAGTGCTGCCACCCAGCCTCTTTGCTCTTCCAAGGCTTCCAAAAAACAGCTTACACAGAGAGTAGAAAATTGTCAACTTTTCATGTTTATAAAGCACCTGGGTGGTATAATTCTCCAGAAGGCATTACCCACACACATGAAATTCATTTCATTCATGGATCTAGTTGAAAAACAGAGAGTAAGTTAGATTTTTTTTTTTCTTTTCAGATTTAATTTCTAGGGGGGCAAAAGACAAGGGGATGGTTATTATAGCATTATTATTCCCCCATCAAAGAAAATTAAGACATGTCCATGTGAGGACATAAAGCCTCTACGTACTCCTTCTGTACAATATTTTTTATCATCACAGTGGCTACATACAGATATAGGAAGTATAACTCTGAGTACAACTCAGAGATTATAATCTTCTAGAAAGAAATCGAATAATTAGACTGCTTTGGAAACAAATATGACTTGTTAGTGCATTTTCAAGTTTCTATTTCAAATTACCAATTGCTCATGGCCAAATGTAAATTCATTAAGTATGACAAATTAACAGAGTTCAGTGGTAACAGCCTCAGGAGATGCGTGAACAAAATCATCACAATCACATAGAAAGCTGTTGGTGAGATCTTCCTGCCAAATAGCTTTGAATGTCTTCAACACTAATTTGTCACCTACGTAGACTACATAACAGTGACAGTATCTTCCTGGCTGCCGTATTCAGACATCATCAGAAGTGTAGGTGACAACGAAGATACGCCCTTGCCAACAGCAAATCTTTTCAGAGACAAGTCAGGCAGTTCTTACTACATGTTAAAAACTATGCTTCCCTTTTAGGAGGATTCTATGTCTATGAGAAAAATTAAGTCAGGTAATGTATGATCATGCTGGTGACAGAAAACTTCACTCTGTGATTTCCCTTTGACTCTCATGCATAAACATGAAAATGTCAGGAAATGCAAGAGATAGATGGTCTTTAATGGTTATCCAGCTCTTCTGGCATTGCAAACTCGTGTACTGCACCTCCTTTTTGTCAGAATCCCTCCAGAATTTTGTCAGAAAAAAATTGTCAAAAAATTTCTGAAATACAGCTTTCATTCCCTGCATTTTCACTCCATAGTAAGTATGCCTGCATCAAATTTTAGCAAGCAGTATCAAGTAATATCTATTCCTTTAGTTTTCCTATACCCTTTTTAGGTTTCTCACATGGAGAGTGTGGTCTTTTCTCTAAAAGGATATAACTGAACTATATCCTTTTCATCTGCCCCTGTTACCCATCCTGTCCAATTTCCTTCTCCTCAGGAAGAAAGAGGAGTGGAGGCCATTTTACATTTCAGACACTAAGCACTTTGACTCACTGTTTGAGATTCAGATTGGTCACTAAGTAATTCTTCTGCTAGGTCAGGGAGTTTGGTTTGGAGCTCTTGACCTCAGAGGTGCACGTTTTTCAGATAGATATAAATGCTTTTGGTATTATTTGTGTAGACATCTGCACTTGTGTCTGCTGGTGCTTGTGGTCCACCTGTATTTCACAAGACTTGGAATTGTTTTAGTATTTAAAAGTGTCCATATAAGGAGCATTAGCAATCAATAAACAGACTCTTTCAAACTTTCCCTCATGGTAAATGAAAAGCCTGTAAACCTCTAAAAGGCATTGGAGCAAAGCTTAATCCTTGGACACTATGCATATATTAACCTCTACAAAGACTTTGATCAAATCCTTAAATGTCACCAGCCTCTTTTCTGTTTCTTCTGGGTCATATAACATCACACACAACATGAGAATTGACCTTTATTGTTTGCAGGCATGCCTGAGGATATTTACATCATCCAGACACATCCCAGAGATGCCAGTCTCTGTTCCTTAAAAGATCTAAATAACTCAGAGTGGATGGAAAGCAGAATTGCATACTCATAGAGTAATTTAGATTGGAAGGAACTTCTGAAGGTCATCTGGTCCACCCCCCACCTCCCCTTCATATCTACATTTGGTTCAAAGCAGGGACAACTTCAAAGACAGGTCTATCTTCAAGTTAGATCAGGTTGCTCAGGGCCTTGCCTCAGTCAAGTTTTGAATATCTCCAAAGATGGAGATACCACAAACTGTCTCAACAGTCTGTTCTGATATTCAGCCACCTTCATTGTGCAAAAAATTCTCCTAACATCTAATTGGATTTTCTCATATTGCTGCTTGTGTCCACTGCCTCTCATTCTTAGGCTGTGGACCTTCAAGAGTCTGGCTCCATCTTTGCAAGCTCCCATTAGTCAGTTGAAGGCAGCAATAAGATCCCCTCTTTGCTTTCTCTTCTTTAGTCTGAGCAACGCAGCTCTCCTCTCCTCTCCTTGTACGTCATGTGCTCCAACCCCCTGACTATGTTGTAGTTAGAAGTAGTTAGAGGTTTGTATAGGAACTCCCTTCTTCCTTCCCATGCCAGTGAAAACAGCAGTCAATTAATGGATTGCTACTAGGATAGAGAACCCATTTGGTTGGACGTGTGAAAGAGAGCATGAATTCCCCGAGTCATTGTCCCACAGCAGTATTTCAGTACCCGGCAAAAGGAGCTTTCCCTCCTTGTCCATCAAAATCAGCCCTTACCTTAACACTGGACAGCATGGAAATAGCATATTCATAGACAAAAGCAAAAGCAAAAAACAGTCTCCTTATTCTTATACCAAAGCCAATGCTTTGATAACAGCGTATGCACTGTAAGGGCACTCTATCAGTGGTACACATGCTGCCCACAGAGAATACCAGCTGGAAATCTCCATAAGCATTTTCTCCACAGATTGTGAATGGGAGCTCTGAAGTTTGATTATTCTGTTCATTTTGCAGAAATGGGGGTGTCTAGCCGTGAACCCCTCAGTTGGCAGCACAAGCAAGATGTGTCAAATTTTGCTCAAGGGACATCAGAGCCAAACGCCTTTCTAATGCACTGTCAGGTCAATTAATGTCTGCATCCCCAGTGGTTTCTGCACTGCTGAGAGCTCTGAGGAAAATCAAATGGGACACAACAACTAGTTCTTCCAGTGTGGAACTCAAAACCGTCTTGTCCACAAAGCGCCTGACCCCTCAGTGGGTCCTGTGGGGCCCCAAAATATGTCTTCTCACCTTCTGAACGGATATGCAGGGGAACCAACTCCCATTCAAATTAATTGTTTCTTGCTTAAAACAAGAAGAACATGAAACCCACTTCACTTACTGCTATTCGTACATCACTACTGCTGTTGCTCTCCCCTGCCAAGCAGGCACTGCTGGGAAAGAGGCTCCAGTGAGTAAGTGCATGCACACCCCCACATGCAGAGCAAAATGCATACAGAGATAACCCATGTCAAAGACCTCCAATTACTGAACAGGTAAGTAACTTTCCTCTTAGCACACCGCATGATTGAGTCCTAATTGAGCATCACATTCCTCCTGGATGCAAAAGCAAACCATTATGGACAAATGAGTCAAAAAGCCAAAATAAAAATCAGCCAGATAGCTCAAGCATGCCTGACAGAGCTTTTTAAAGGATTCTGACCATTAGCTCTCACTTCAATGATATCACTTTTCATACTGACATGAAAGGTGGCAGAGGAGCTATTTTCCCAGTCTCTTGCTTCTTCACAAAAGGAGACAAACATCAGGCACAAAATATTCAGAAAACTCTTAGCTGTCTTTGTCACCATCACATCATCTTCTGTCTCTAACTTTAGTGTTGGGTTTGGGGGTGGGGAGGGTACATGTCTGAATAGCCTAATACTATTTTTAAGACTTTCAAAGAATAGTCTGTATATGAAAAAGATGTGTCTACATATGGATGATTACACTGATTTTTAATGTGTGGGCCCCATATAGATTCTGCTGACACAATAAAAAGACTTAGACCCAGGTATTTAAATGTATGTATTGCACCTTTTCAATGTTTGGTTTTTATGGTACAGTTGCCAGCAAGATTGTGATCAGCCTAGGTTTTCTTCCTTTGCTGTTATCAAAAAAGTGCTGTTTCTCAAACCAATGGTATCCAGTGTAGTTTGATGCTTAGTTTTACAAAAAGTTAGAGAACACAATTTAAGTCTGGTTTTGTTTAAAATTAAGCCATTCCTCATCATATCTTGTTATCTGAGTCTTCCTTTACACCAAAAAAAAAAGTCTTCATAGTAATGCCTTTCCTTTTAACTAAAAAGAGGGCAAATACAAATAGCAAGTCTTAAAAACAAATCACTTCTCTTATTTGACTCTTGGCTGAAACTCCTCCTTTACTGAGGTTATGTCCTCTCTCTCCCATTTTAGATTGTTTCTTTTCCTCTCAGACAATGAGGTATTGAAGTCATCTGTTACGAAAACTAAATGCTTATCTTTTCTGTAATTTAGCTCATCAGTACAGTTCAATGGAAACACCAGTGATACAAATTTGAATGACAGTTTTGGGCTATGTGTATCTATCTCTTCATTAGGACATGGCCCGGTGTCAATAGCAATCGTCCCATGGCTGTCAATAAATTTTGGATCAGGTCTTTTAGGGCTAGATGCAAAAAGAATGGATGCATTGAGTGAGCCCAGAGCTGAATCCAAATCTTTTGAGTCAGGCACTTAGCGCTACTTGTACCATATCTGGGGACAGTTTTGTGCCTCGTTGTGAGATGCAAAACAAATTCCAGAACTTAAACCAACAGTCTGCAGGCTTGGTCTTGGAAACATATAAACCAGCGCTATTTATAGTGTTTTCAGTAAAGTGTTTCTAAGGAAGCAAAGCTACCCAGGGGAAAGTTTAAAAGTTAGCAGCGATTTGTTGGCCGAAAAAGTTTGGGAGCCACTAGCCTAGAGATAGCCATTTTAGATCTTGACTTTCTTGACATGTTCAGTAATTTACTCATCAGTACCAGGAAGCACCTCCACATATAGCCTGGATCATATATCTATGTACGTTCGGCATAGCTATCACCTTGAACCACTGAGCAGAGGTCGTCTTCCAAAATGGACATCAAGTGTGACAGAGCTCATTATCACAGCATTCACCAGCACATGGAAAGTCTGGGTTTAATTCCTTTCCCTGGCTGAAGAGACTCCAACCTCCCACCTTCCTAGAAAGCACCTTATGCATTACCTGTTGTCCACCCTGGCACAAGAACATCCTCCCGGCTGAATTCGGTAGCGTGCAGGAAAGACGTCGAAATGTCTTAGGGCAAAGCGTGGGAGCACGACTGGGCCTGGCTGTGAAGTGCAGTGATTAGAAATCTCACAGCCCTCCCAGTACTTGTTAGTGTGTCGCTGAGGTGACTTCCCCTCATTTCAATTTACCACTGTACATTGGTTGCTGGTCTCTGTGCCAACAGCTTTGTTTGCACTTGATGTAAGAACTGATGGCTCGAGCACATAGGCAATCCTTAGGAGCAGACTACACATACCACAGATTTACTACTGCCCCTTTTAAATGCAGTATGGAAAAATACAGTACAGCAAGAGAGACAAAGCTGAATGCTGAGTTTCACTGAAGAGTTTCAGAAGCAACATGAACCCCAAAACAGAGATTGTTCCTCTCTTTGAACCGGTGCCTCTTTCCTAGTGAGTCTCACCTCATATTCGGGCAGCTGTTCTTCTTTTTCTCCACTGAAGGTTTACTTCTGTTTTTTTCTTCTGCATCCCTGGGTAAAGAACCTTTCAATCTCACATGGCAAGTCCTCCTTTGACTGTCAACACAGCAGTCTTTTACTTTTTATCAGTGGAACACCAATCATTTCAGTGTTGTAATTAAAGGGTATTAAATCTTGCCTATAAAGTTTCTTATTTGTTTGGGCTTGGAGGGAAGCTGAAAGATGTTACTAAACTGTGAATGCATCATCAGTGTTGTCTATTCTATTAGAACTAATGATGGGTAGAAAAGATACAGAAGTGTAGCATAAGAATTATATCATCCATTTTTGACAAATTGTAATTTTGTGGTATCTGTCATTTTGGAATGCCTTCAGTTTTGAGGAACACTAAGATGAGGTCTTTAGACTGTTTGGGCTTGGAGGGAAGCTGAAAGATGTTACTAAATTGTGAATGCATCATCAGTGTTGTCTATTCTATTAGAACTAATGATGGGTAGAAAAGATACAGAAGTGTAGCATAAGAATTATATCATCCATTTTTGACAAATTGTAATTTTGTGGTATCTGTCATTTTGGAATGCCTTCAGTTTTGAGGAACACTAAGATGAGGTCATTTAGACTGTTATTGATTCTGCCATTATGGCATCACTCATAAGTATTTAAAGCATTTAACCCTCCATGAGGAGCTCTGAACTATAAATGGTTTTCTGTAATAAGGACAGCCTACTGTTTTATAGCGGTGACACCAGATGTGTGGTCTCTTTCATGGCTGCCTCTAATGACGCAGTAACTTCTCTGATTCTCATGTTGCTTGGAACTCATGTTAGAGATATAGCAAGCATATTTTTTTGTCTATATACTTGAAATATTTTCAGCTAGATTGGACTGTCTTTTCTGGAGTGATGTTAGCTGAGTTTGGAATCACAGTGAGCAAACAAATTCTTGTCCCAGGTAAACAGGAGGTACAGAATAAGTATTAATACAAGACACCGTGTTCCTTTACTAGAGCCCACAATTAGGCTAATAACACCATACTGAGCTTTTTCAGCAAGTGGCCTTGTTCTTCAGCAGGTCTGAGCCCCCACACTGTTCCAGTGATTTTGCAGGAAGCATCTGCTCATTCCTCCAAAAAGCATAAGTGTGGACATAACAGACTAACTCAGATACCCTCTTAAAACAAACCTGGGCATAACATTCACACATCAAACCGTATATAGAAAAGAAAATCTACAGCCTAATATTAAGTCTGGTGAAGTCCGGGAAAATTTCTGTTCATTTTGTGAGGTTTGGGTGAGAGTCACAAGACAGATTCTGTAGGTGTTCAGAAGATAAAGTCACAGCTTAGAACTAGTTCCAGTCTAAATGTCTAAACCCCCAAAGCACAAACAAAAATAATAAATGCGTTCAGTTCACAGATACTTTTTTTCCTACCACTAGCCCTTTCAATTTAAAAAATACCAGCAATTAAATTTTCATCCAGTTTTGCCTTAAGTAAGCATGATTTTTATATCATTTACAATTTCCAACTCTCTGTGAACTCCATGGCTGCCCGGAGATACGGCTTTCCTAAGTGTGCCCATCTGTAGTCTGTATCCAGCCTGTAGACCATCTCTTCCAAGTTACTGGAAGAGAAGCACCTCCCAGATGCTGTCTGATAAGCATGAGATACGTAGATTCAATTCTTCTTTGAACTACAAAGGGATGTTCTAGCATTTAGTATGCACCTAATTTTTTAGCTGTCAGAGCTCAATGCATTTGCCTAGGTATGGTACCTACTGCCATTTGAAATGATGTAGATTATGTGAGGCATCTGCATGGGGCTAGCCCATGTGACACAAGACACGTGTCACAGCAGTGCTTCAGCATGATAGCAGGCACACACCCTTCAGAAACAACAGCTGAAAGCCAGGTAGGGTTCTCCAGGGCACCTCCAACATCAATGGCAGCCTACATTTGGGCAACTGGACCATGTCTGTCAAGTTAGGCAAAGGAGTTTCCACAGGTAGTGGAAATGGCAACCTGGCCTATAAGGGTACATTGATACCATTAAATAGGAAGAGAGCTAGGATATGATCCCGGCATCTTGAGGCTATACAATGTAAACTGTACCTTGTTCACATTGCTGAGGACTAGTTTCCACAGAAGCAAACTGCCTGCATTCACAGACCACACCACTTGGTCTTGGATCTCCTGTGGGTCTCACACTGTGTTGCTGTAGTCTTAGAAAATACTGTTTGTGTGTGTGTCTTTCCAGTTCAAACAATCTGAAATAATGTGAGAGCTGTGCTGCAGTCCATCGGTGTGGTAGCATGAAACTGAGCATATGAGTCATACACCCTTGAACATGGCATGCAGGTATATGGTTGCACAAGAGAAGGCAAAGCCTGCCAGGATGGAATCAAAGAGCTGCGCAGGGCAGAGGGTATCACAAATACGCAGTCTCATGTGCATTGCCTGCTGGGAGCAGTCCCTGGAATGAGCTCTTCCCAAGCCATGCCAGGACATTGTGATGGAGAAAGCACCTGGAGTGGTCCAACGCAGCACCAGGGAACAAGTTA
Organism: Aptenodytes forsteri; assembly: GCF_000699145.1. Taxonomy (NCBI): domain Eukaryota; kingdom Metazoa; phylum Chordata; class Aves; order Sphenisciformes; family Spheniscidae; genus Aptenodytes; species Aptenodytes forsteri. Next base: position 323,803 of record NW_008795138.1, on the reverse strand, counting down.
ACAATTTAGCACCATGACCCGTTCAAGGTCCCATGCTTGTGCCTTCTCCTGCTTTTATTTAGCAATGTAGATCTACCTTAAATGGCTAGTGGTTAGTATTATTGATGCTAGGGTTAAAAATGCATGCCTTTACACATACACTAACGTTTATAACTTTTCAAATGTAGGAGAAATATAAAGTAGAGTGTGCTTGAAAATTTGGTATTATTTTGTGCTAGAATGACTGTGTCCAGCTTGGACAAAAGGACTTGGATGAGCAATTCTGCTCGGTCTTCCTGGAACTTCGCATGCCAGCTCCCTTAGCACACCATACAAAGCAGCACATTCTATAGCATTCCTGTCTCAGATGTACGAGATCAGTATATTCATTGACATAACTTACATCCCACAGAGAGTAGATGGTCTGTGGATAATGTGCATGCCCCCAAAAACGAGAGTCAATGAGAATTAAGCACTTAATACTGGCTAAAATCTGCTCCTGGCTACAATAAAGCTAATCCAAATCAGTACTGCGATGCACTACTACTTTAAGTTTCAGTGGCTCTCCTGTTGTGGGGACTGAGAGGGCTCTGGGGAAGCAAATGATCAGGACATTGATTTAATATCAGCTCTGATTTAAGTTTCTTGCAACGAAGTGGGTTATGCTGACTCTCAGCCTGTGTGTGGTGTTGTTTGGATTCTAGATAAACAGAACAATGGTTCGTTAGAAAGACATTAGCACTTTTGTTTTGAATTCTCCGGGCGGGAGGAGGGGGGAATATGCCTTACATTTCCTGTTATTTTTAAAATTTGAAACGTTGAAAATCATAGGTAATTTATATGTGATGTATTTCCATATCAGCTCAAAATACACTCCGTGAATATTGCTGCTGGTAAAGGAGCCATGCTTTCATATGGCTTTGCTGTTCATAAACAAGTTTTCTTTTTACAAGAGGACACACAGATCATTTTGTGACTACTGTACTGCAAGCTCCCGTCAGCAAACCTGAGTATTTGTGGCTTTCACAGTGTCATTACTTTTGCATGTGAAACATCACAAATGTCTGCAGGACTTCAGTCTGCATTGTGAGTATTTTGCACGTGTTATGAGGAAATATCTCCTGGATTTTCTAGGATGCTTTAGTCCCCAAGTATGGATTATTATTTTTTTCAGTAGTACTTTTTCTTTGCTGAGGTAAACACCTAGAAATCATCCGTCTGATGAGAGAAAGTAGGTTAGCTTGCTGTCCCTAAGGATGACAACCAGAGCTATCTGCTCCCGGTACTGTATCGGCAAAATTCTGTTTGTGATGAAAATAAGGTTGGTCAGAGCTGTAATGCAGGCTGCCGCTCACCGTGTTTGAGCAAGACCAGCTCGTGGCGTTTGGAGTCAAATTAATGTGAGAAGGAGTCATTTCAGCACGCTGTGAACTTAGTCTGCACAAAATATTTTTGTTTTTCATTGTACAGGAATACATGTATCCATTGTACATTCATCAAAAGGAAATTTTAGTTCTATTCCTAGAGTTATCAGGCATGTCTGTCTTTCTACAATTGAATTTATTTTCAGTTTGCCTGTTGGGCTCACTTGACTTGTCCCTGTGCATTATTTGCCCCCTCCCCATTATTATAACCTCTTGTTTCTCCTTCTGGTAAGAACAATTTGTGGATTTTTCATAAATGTGTGCTATCCTTAGGGGGGTTTGTTCAGTTTATTTTTCTGGGATTTTTTTGGTGCTTTCTACCTACTGAATTCCTTTTGAATTTGAGAGAAAAATAAGATCCTAGCACTGATATCCACTGTTGTCTGATTTTGAAGGAAAAATGAAATAATCTACCAACTGTCCCTAGAATGTGAATCCAGCCTAGGCAGCATCACAGAATCTAACTTGTCAGGTCTTTAAAAAAAATGAAATTATTGAAGTTTCATACGGCTTTGTTTTGCAATGAATATATTTTTCAGAAAGTTATTCCAAAGCAGCAACTGTCATAACTATGGTGTTGTGGAAAACCAGTTAACAGAAATATCACCAAGATTACATTGCTCTGAAAGTCTTGTTCCAGTGATTTTTTATGAATACAGCATGATCTTCCAATGGACTGATATGAGAAGAGACGCTTAAAAAAATCTATTTTGTGCACAAAGGTTTGTGTTACTCCTGGAACAGTTTAAAAGTAGGATTTTCAGTGCCTGTATCTTCAAGCCATATTCAAGGGCACCTTGATTTAAACTGTAACCAGCGCCTCAGTGTATAGTCACAGGGTTATTTCTGTTCTTTGGGGAGAAAATCAGGCTGCCAATGCACATGTCCTTCATGGCAGAATATCTGTCTAGAGAGAGGAAAGCAGATGTATGTATAAGGCTAAAAATCCCAAATATAGCCTCTAATAGGTGTGATAATTATTTTCAGGAAAAAGTGCTAAGATGCAGTTTAAATCCGTGGGGCACATTGTTCCAATGAATGTGTAGTGTATTTATTAGGGTACTCATAGGATTTATAGCTGCTCCAAAGAAGTACATCTGCTCTATGACTACAGGCAACATTAGTTTCTAGGGAAAGTTCCTTGAAACTTTTTTTAATATGTTTTAACCTCTTGCATGCTGACTTGATATATCTAAGAGTGAGTTGCTCCACTTAGTCCTTACTGGCAAAGGCTAGACGACAGCTTCCAGCTGCTCTGGATGCTCAGGCTGGCGTAACCCCTCTGGCTTGAGTCCCGACTCCAGACTGTCAAGACCCAAGTACGCATCGCCCCAAACCTGTGTAATTCCTGGTTTCTGAGAAAGGAAATCCGGATTTAAAGACTGGATGGGAATCGTAGGGCTCCAGCAGTACCTGATGTAGATGACCAGGGATTGCAGGACAAACCATGGCATGCAGCAGTAGTTAAGTGTAGGGGGGTATATGTCTATGTACATATATAGAGTGACCTGCTGCTCCTGAGAAATGGATATGCTCAAAGAATAGCCCAACAAAAGCCCATGTCTACACAGCACGCTTGGCTTAGCCCTATATGTACTCAGTGCTTTGACCCAACAAATCTCCTGCCCCATAGCTGTGCTCACGCTGGCAGGCTCATAGCTTGGAGGTGCCAAGGAAGAGTCTTTTAAACCACCTCCCACCTAGGTGTGACTGCATGAGCACGGCTCCCCTGTTCACTGTCAGTCAGGTATTGAGCCAACTTGTTTTAACATCTCGCGGGGACAGGGGGAGCACACGCAGGCAGCTGGGTACAAGTAGGAGGCAGCACCCGCCAGCTGAAGGGTAGCAGTGTTCCTGTTCCCCATCTCTCATGCCCAGCCGCCGTGCGGGGGACCGTCCTGCAGACTCACAGGCGTGGGAGGCTGTCGAGTCTCACCCAGTGGGGCCGGCTCCCCTGCAAGTGTTTACAGACCAAAGCTGGAGCTACCATAACCCTGGGAGATGGTTAGCAAGCTGGATCACAACCTCAGCATACCCCAACCGTGCAGGACAGACAGAGCCAACTCTGAGACAGCTGAAGAAGGAGATTCTGTTCTGCACAAAGGAAGAAGGAAAGGAGAGAGAGATAAAATAGAAAAAGAAAAAAAAAAAGAAAAAGAAAAGAACCCAATGAAATGAGAAGGAATGAATTTTTCATTGTATTTCATGGCAAGTTATGACTGCTGTGACAAAAAAAGCGGAACCTCATCAGCCCTCCCCGTAGCTGCTGAATTCGTATGACCAATGCTGCATGACCGTTCCTCCTCCCATGTGCCCATTTGTGGCTGAAGGTGTGAACTAGAGAGAATGTAACTACTTGCTTGATATTTAGGGCAGAGTCGTCAACAACGGTTAGTTCTGTTGGCAAATGGCCAGTAGGTCAGGCTGTTACTCAGAAATACCACGGGGCGATGTTGCCAGTCAGAGTGCTGACTAAGGGAGAGGAGGAATGCCAAATGAATGAGCAATCACCGCGGTGTGTTGCTTAGGGTGGAAATCTCAGTTAGGATTCTGTACTTCTCCTGCTTCTTGTTCTTCCTTGTGGCAATCTTTTTTCACAACAGCTAGATGTTAACAGTGCGGAATAAAAGCCATGCTAATAAGTATAATTTTCCTTTTTTTTTTTCCCTTGAACACCGTATTTGCTTCATGTTCTTTCTTCCATTGTATGTAGGAATTAAATAAAGAAAAAATGGTGCTGGGCTGTTTCTTTCCACAGGGCTTTTAACTTTTTTCAAGCCACCCCTCTCTGAGCATTTGTACATTTGAGAGCAACGGTACATTTGCTCCCTTTCCTCCACAAACACCGTGCCCCCTCTAGGAACCTGCTGCTCTTGTATGCAAAGATTTAAGAGCAGTGGATAGCAGCAGAACAGTCTCTCTGAAACTCATTCTCATCTTTTTTTTTTATCCCAAACGTTATCTCACTCATTATAAAAGGCTTCTGTTCCTCTACTTCTTTTTTTTTACTTTTTTTTTCCCCAAAACTCCTTGTGTCTACTGTTATTGGCTTTGATGGACAGATGAAGTATGATAGCCTGAGACACATTTGACAGAATATGACTTTGGCCTGCATAAATTACTGTCAGGAAATTTTCAGGGAAGTACTGAAGTAAATTTGCACTGACTAAAAAATGAGTTATAAATTATAGCGTAATCACTGCTGCTGAACAATTTGATGGGTAAAACAATTAACTGAGTTTACACTTTAGGTGAGTCCTCATAACTTTTCCTTATAGTTTAACTTCTCAAACTGCTCTGAGACCTTTGGAGGAAAAGATTTTAGAAGGGGCGTTTTCCCACTACCTTGCCAAAAATCATATTTCTTCCCTGTCAACATCGTGTCTTTCCTCTCACAGGTAATTCAGAGATGGCAGTTTTTGCTCTTTCCTCACATACCCATATCAACTCCTATGGGGGGGTACCTAGGAGCCTTCCACCCTGTGCCAGTACCTTCCTGGTCCTTTTCTACTCCATGTCACCAAATCCCAGGCTTTTCCAACAACATTCTTGAAATACTCCAATTAAGAGGATAAGAAATGAAAGCGTTTGTGAAGCTCAGGATCCTTATGGGATGCTCCTGAAAATACACTTCAGGCAGTGGCCTATATTTTATGCATTCAGTATCAGCGGTAGCTTTGACTCAGTGAGGGTAATCTCTTCTGTGTGGCGAAGAGCTCCTGACTGGAAAATATCACTGGTTTTATAGCTAAAATAGACAGAAAATGCACGTTTCTATTATTATCTTTATCTCATTCGTGACACTACCCTTTCTGAGGCTGTATTTGTTCCATTTTGAGGTTTTTCTACCCTGTAAAGAAGTTTGGGTTTAGTTTTTACAGACAAAACTGCAAATTTTCTAGATTTTTTACCCCATGTCTTGTGAAACTGCTTTTCTTAAAATCTGCAGTCTTCACTATTATGGTAAAACAAATCCAATTTTCCAGCCTTTGTGACTATTACTAAATCTCCCAAAATATGAAATCTAAAGCTTCTAGATTTTGGAGGCAAATAAACTGCAGCACTTGTTGCTTTTATAACGTCATTATTTTCACGAGAGTCTCATGACCGTGGGAACACAGCTTGTGATCACCGAATGCCTGGCGTGGCCTTGCATGAATCCTTGCTGAAATGCAGCAGCCGGCTAAGGTGGGGAAAGCACTTTGAAAAAGAGACAAATAAATAACCAGTGTGCAGCTGCCTCAATTTTGAGGGTGCTGGCACAGAGGGTAGGCTGCTTTTAAGCTGCCTGTGCGCAAGAAGCAAGCATCAATCTTCTGTCCAGCTACTGGCTTCCATCAAGAGGGGCAGTCGGCAGGATGCTGCCTGCCAGCTATAGGCAGCTCTGCAGCCGGCAACGCTCAGTTATACCTGTTTGTGCTCACAGACAGCTGTGAAGAGCAGGCAGGAGATTGCCCGGGCTTTGAGAGAAGAATGAGACGAGAATATTTTACTGTTCTTTGTGAAGTGACTCCCTAGCTATCCATTGCAGCTTGATTGCTTCGGGTCCTGCAGCTTTGCTTTCACCACCCACCCTGCCCTCACAGCCCACAGCAGAAGGTGCAGAGCACCTTCTTCCCGCATCCCGTTTGGGCCCCACATGTCCCAGTGACAGCATCCTTGTCACCGCAGAGCCGTGCAGCCTGCCCTCCCTCTATAGCTTCTGTGATGCAGGGGCCTCTTGCGTTAGCACTAAAGGCAAGGGGAAGGGGCAAGCACAGCAAGATGGTCAGTGCCTGTTGTGCCACTTGTGCCTGTCGCAGAAGGCAGGCTGGACGTCGCTGCTGTCACTGCCCAGCACGTGTGGGGCAGCAGCCAGAGCTGCCTCCCCTTTTCCAGACCATCAGGAGTAGCGGCCACAGCTTCACCTCCTCCAGCTCTTCCCAGCTCTGTCTCGCTTGTCTTCCCGTCCGGCCCTGGGTTGGTGCTTGCCCTTCGTTCTTGGGAGACAAAATCAACTTTACATACACAGCTGCCTGGCTCAGGCCTCTTCACTGGGCAGCGTCCAGAAAGTTGCGTGTCCCCCTCAGCATTGTGGGGACATAGAGAGCCCAGATGCCAGCAGCACGCTTGTGGTGGCAGGGAGATGGATGGCAACCTACAAAGGCTGCCCAAGAGCCACAATAAATACTTGAGCAGTAACACCAAGTCTAGCTGCATGCTGTGTTTACCTGCTTGATTTAAATACAGCTTGAACTGTGCTATACTGTCATTACTGTTAGGTAGACATATCCTTGGAGGAGTGGGGAGGCTTATTACCTAAAGCAATACCCAAGGAGGGAAAATAGATTTTGCATTATAAAGAAGGTGCTAGAGATGTAGGAGTAATGCTTTGCTTATCCAGTGACTCCCTGTTTCATTTCAAGTAATTTTCTTCGCATATAATTATTTTTCATATATATATATATAAAAAATAGGGGTATTCCTTTCTGCTCTCCCTTTTTCTATTTGGAGTGAAAACCCTTTGGGACAGACACCTCATTCAGATTCACACAGTATGCCTCAAGTGCCATTCTTATCCATACAAAATTTCTCCATCGGTGTTTGCTCTTTAAATTGTCCAGATTAGATTCCACAAATGGTCTCGCAGAGTGTATTGAATTTATGGCAGGTGGGCTGTGCACCTTGAATTCATACTGCTCACCGAGTCACGAGGCTCAGACTCCAGAGGCTAGATATATGCACGTGGTAGGCACTTTTAGCTTCAAAGTGAACCAAAAACTAGAAGGGGTCCATTTCCTGATTTGGGATTAGACTGAACACCGATCTTCCAAGAATATCTAAATTCATTACTTTCCACCCGGCCACGGCAGAAAACAGGAAATCAATTAGTCTCATTAGATTTTTGCTGCTTTAGGATAAAAATCTTGCGAGAACACCTCGTACTTCAAACTGGACTTAAATTTTCTCCCTCTTTTAGAGTGATCCGTAAGCACTAGCAGTAGCTGGACACATACCCAACCTCTCTGTCTCCTGCCTATGTCTGCCTGAGTCCTTGGCAGCCCTGAGGAAGCTGTGTGCAGTTGTTCTGTTAGGACCCAGTAATTGGAGTACTTAACCCTATCATGAAAGAACAAGAGAGTGCAACTCCACACCAGCGAAGGATAACCCACCCTCTCCTCAGTAGGAAGGCAATGAAAGTCATTAGTATATTGACATAGTAGATTTACAGTACAAGGCTCTCTGTGACTCTGATTGTTTTCCTGATCAGCGCTTTTCCTGCTGAGCCTACTTGCCTTGCCAGAAATGTCCTTTGATAAACCCTTCTGTCTCTGAAAATATTATTGTTTTCATTCTAAATCTTTTGTGATTTTCATTTCGGACTTAGATGTTTTAACAAATTATATTTGCATGTGATAAAACACCAATTTGTTGAATCCTCTCTCATCTCTGAAGCAACTCTGAAAATGGAATTGTGCACCTTCCTCGGAGCGTCTGGAAAGAAAATTTGGCAAAAAATAAATACAGAACTCCACATCACCACAATCAGCACATGCAATGCCACAAAGCTTCTACGCTGACTTTTAATTCTTTCCCAACTGTATATCTTTCCCGACTGTATACATTCAATACTTGCAATAATGCAGATTTGTATGTTTGGATTAAAATAATCCAGAATGCAAATATCCAGGCCGTTGAAATCAAGCTCTAGTTTCAGTTAAGCTGCGTGACTGGCAACCAGAACCACTAGGGGAGGGAAACCTACCAGGCATTAATTCGGGATCAAACGAAAACGCAGTATTGGAGGCAGCAGGAGTTTGCATGCTGGGGCTGCAAGTTTGGGGCCTTCCGATAAAGCGTTATCACAGGTTACGATGCGGAGAAGCGCGTTTTGCCAGCTCTGATGTCTTACTCCTCGCAACCGCCCTCCCTTGGGCTGAGCCTGCGGGGGCCTGACGTTCCCCCCCGGGGACGAGAGGGTTTCAACA
>NW_008795138.1:263592-315332 GCF_000699145.1 Aptenodytes forsteri | reverse complement strand
CCGCGCAGCCCCTTCTCACCTCCGCCCTTGGCTCATCGCCCCCCTTTTCCCCCTTTCCCTTCCCTTTTTAAGGCGGAGAGGAGGCTGACGAGCCTGCAAAACCGCACCCGGGGAGGGGTGGGAAGGCGGGGTCCCTGCCCGGTCCCCGAGGGGGTCCCCTCCTCCCACCGCCCAGCCCTCCGGGCCCAGGGGAGGCAGGGGTTTACACCCCCGGCTGCACAAGAGGTGCTCGGGGGCTGCGGAAAGTTACTCGGCAAGGTGCGAGGAGTCCTGTAGACACGATGTAGCGGGAAGGGGATTTGTATGCATTTCTCTCGTAGAGGCGCACATGGAAAAAGAGGGAACAGATTTCCAACAATCTTAAAATTAGGGTTTAATGGGCGGAGAAAGGTACTATATTCTGATTAACTAATTAATTAATCACTTTGCAGGATAAAAACACCAGTAGTGGAAGAGGAGGTGCTTTTACACCTAAACTCCCTCAAAAAAGAGGTAGTTGGACACTGAAAAATGGACAATGCCAAAATATCCCTGCAGTCCTTAGGGAGAACTGTACTGGTTTTGATATTGTATGGAAAACATCTCAAATATTTTATGACAGCGTACAGTAATTTCAAAATCTTAAGGTAGATCCTTCATCAAAACTCTCACTTGCATACTCTGGCTTTACATTATTTCTTTGCTTTCTGTATTTTCGGCCACCTTAGCACAGCCTTGCCCCTGGCTCTATCTGCTCTGGGCAAACAGCTGGATGTGCCGCTCGTCATTGAGGGAGAGGAAGGTCAGAAGCCCAGAGTGTTGCTGCCAGGGTAGCCATCATCTTATTGCTGAATCTTGAGTTATTTCAAGGCATTGAGTGTCCACTGAGAGCTTCTTCAGTTTGGAAGGCAATGGAGCTATGTCAAGAAGTAACCACTAGAAGAAATGAAGTTGAATGTAAGGCTACTTCAAGTATGAAGTACAATTATCCTTCTTGCTTTGTTATGAAAGGATGTACCCCAGCTCTTGCTGCCCTAAGAAATCATATGCTTCTCGCAGCTGTTGGGAGGCTTGAACTACTTGCCCGTTATAACACATGCAGTGCCACGTAAACCCTTGAGTTTTAAGAGAAGAAACAGCCACTTCACTACTGGTAGCAGATGAACATTTCCAGGACAAATGGAAGTCTGCATGAGCTTGAAATAGTCTATCAGTAATTGTTTACATTAGCTATTAACATTTTTGCTTGCAGAGATGAAGGACTGTTCACAAAGAATCAGTGCTTAACGGCTAAGCCTTGCCACAGAAAAGCCTCTGGCATTTTATCTTTGAGATTCCAGCATATTTCTGGTGCTACTTTTATACTTATCTGCAATAAAAAGCTGATTCCTCCGAGTGCTTTGGGTTTGCTTGAATCAGATTTATAGACCAGCTTTTTAGCACTGCTCCCAGGTATTACAGGAAAGGAGGAAACTGCTTCAAGTTCCTACAGATTTCCATTTCAGGGCACTGACGTTTCCAGTAGCTTCCACTTTCCAAAAGCAACGTTTTTATTTACTGGGGAGCCAAGCGCAGTGAACTTGGCCTGACATACCTACTTAAGGAGGCAGACTGGTTGTGCAAATCAAGCCAAGAGCAGGGGCCAGGGCAAATGGGCACATTTATGGAAAGGAGTAGAAGTTTAGCCCACATTGCTCCACCATTTGAAAGACTCCTCCCCTTCCTCTCTCCGCAGCCAAAATGAATGTTAAATGTGGGAAGAGTTTGGTGTCAGGCTTTACTGCCTGTAAGCAATAATGTCACTGTTTTTACAAAAAAAAGGTCTCCAACTGATGATGTGAGGCAGTGCTAAGCTCTCTGCAAATCTGTGGAGACTGCTGGAGGTAGGATCTCCAGGTGAAGGTTAAGACACAAAAATATGGCAGTCCCACGAGAAACATGCTCGCTTTGCTCGTACTATTTTTGAGCATGGGGCTGTCAGCTCCTGAGCGGTGACAGTCCAGCCCCTTACACGGGCAATGGCACCTGGCCCTGGAGCTGGCTAACATACAATGTTGTGGCACAAGCATTGCCAGGCCACAGATGGCAAGGAGACTTCTGCAAGCGCATGTCAGCATTCATGCAGAGCTGTAATTTATTTTTCTTCAAAAACATGCAATAGGCAACCTGTATTGCTTTAAAATGTGTGTTTTAGATCAAAGCCGAATGAAACAAGATGCAACTAGGTCATCCAAGACAGTACACCGGGTGGTCACATACAACTCACAACCTATAGGAGACTTGCCCAGGTTGCTGTAGGCATCTCAAATGGCACTAGAAATTTAAGTGAGTCAGCGCCGGGTTGCTGTGGACTATACTGTGAATGTAGATACATAAGTGTAGGGGTATTAGTATGGGAGCTGTATGCACCCTAACTCTCTAAGTTATATATCTGTTAGTCTGAGAATTCAGTAGGGCTAATAGTCATTCTTTACTGTTATTAAAGGCCTTAACTTTTTTCTTGTCAGAGACGTGGATAGCCCTTAGAGACAATGAGAGCAAAAAATCCTTTCATTTCACTTTAAAATACTCTGGTGAGAAACGTCTTGCTTTGGAAAGTCACCTAGGTCATTTGTTTTATTTCACAAATTACCCAAGCACCCATTTGTGCTTTATAACGGGGATTTGGCTTTAGTTCTTGATTAGAAGAGCTGTCATCTGGTTTTCTGAGCAGAAACCTGAACCATAAGCAGGCAGTTATCGGTAAAGCTCCAGACCATTTAAAGTCACAAAGTCAAATTTAAGAGAAAAAAAGAGAGAGGCAGAAAAACAAAAAGCATTTGTTGCACAAGAAGGCCCGGGTGAAATTCTCAGAACTTATCTGCACTGAGAAAGTATCAATAACCATAAAATTTCACAGCCCCCTTTTTAGAACCGCAGCCTTAACATTTTGTAGGGGAAATAAAGCTTTGGTTAACCTTGGCACTAGCAGACCTCATTAAAATAACAGCCTGTCACTTTCGAGTTTAAAATAACAGGGTTGTCAGTTTTATATTCAGTGGAACAATCTACGGTCTTACTCTCCGGGAAGCACTGCGGGTGTGCATCGGGGGGCTGGCAGCAGCGCAAAGGCTGAGCAACACTGCCACCTCGAGGACCCCCCAGATCCAGGGTGCTCCCCGGCAGCTGGGGGGACACGATGCTCAAACCCCGCTGAATCCGTGCCGTATGCACTTCACTTTTTAAAAGGCTGAAAAATAATCCGCGGTCAAGCGCGTCGTGGTTCGGCAACTGCTCGGCATTTAAATTTATTTTGTGAGAATGTGTGGAAATGTATAATGTATGAAAAAATAATCTCCATATAGAGCAAATAAAGTTCTGCTTCGCTTGTTCCGAATCAAAGCAGGTCACCCTCGCTGAGGTACCGCATTGAAATTTTGGGCACCTAATGAGCTGTTCTAAACAAAAATATGCACCCAAGCTCCCAATATCTAATCGGTGGAGAAATGAAGGTGCCTTAAAAAAACCTCTGAGAGAGAGATCCTTTTTAGCTAAATTCAAACACCTGGGTGAGACAGAGGAAGCCCAGTTCAGTTGCTTATACATAAGCACCTAGTGCCTCTGAGACATCTATATGAAGGTGGCACATGAAGAACATACAGGAGACACATCTTTCTTGAGGGGCAGCCCCTAAAACTTAGGGGTCCAAGTTAACTGCTTTCCGTTAAGCCCAGTTTCCAAGGAAAACTGTGTGTGAATTAAAATACCCAGCTATCCTATACTAACCTGCTTGTGACATGTGATTCTTGCCCTGACTATGACACCCACATGTAGCAGAGACGTAAACATAACAACCAGTTAGAAACAGTATATAGTATGTGCTTGCTGACCTAGTCCTTTTCAACAAATTGTTGGCCATTAGTCTTAGAATGCTTTCAGATGAAATCCCTAATGGACATAAATACTGATTGATGTATGAAAGTCAGGCGCAGTTTTCTGCTGGTACGGCATAACACAAATCAGATCGTGATGATCTGTTTGTTCTTCCTACCTGGCCATGCCCATGACGAAGAGCATGCTCTTCATGATCCCACACGCGGCTCAGGTGGTCAAGCGCCGTATCCATAAACCCGTTATCAAGCAGTCTCAATAAAGACCGCAAGGGTGCTGGGTGCGTGGCTGGGTACATTAGACACGTCTAGGGGAAAGCAAGCAGCAGGCAGTAGAAAACTGTCTGGGTTTTCACCTGGAAATAATGTAGCATGAAGAAGTGGCATTAGTTAAATGTTGCTTGTGAATTAAAGGACAAAGGAGTATGTGACTAAAGAAACTACACAGACACGAACGTGGCTCTGATGGCTACTTTCATGTCTTTTCTCTAAGACAAAACCCCAGGCCTCTTTCTACTCGCTGTCTGTAGCTGTTCTGTTAGTGCGACACACCGGTAGGATACACTTCACATACCCAGCCTGAAGTTCCTGAAATTACAGCCCCTCGTCACAAGCATCCACTTGAAACATCTTCCAAGTGGCCACGCCGCCACATACCAGCCCACGGTACGTCATCCGGGGCGGCACCCTGGTACACCAGAGAAGCAACGTCCAGTGAGCAGCCAGAAACATTTGTACGTTTTTCCGGGGCATAAAGGCTTAACTCTCAATGGGACTTTGCACTGAGGTGTTTCGGAGCATCCCCAGGGAGAAGGTACGGACAGAAAGGCAAGCTGAATACTCTGCTTGCATTTCAAAAGGAAAATCTTCCCAAATTGCAGAATAAACAACAAAAAAAATTGCAATGCAAAAACATCAGGAAGAAGAAAAGAAGGTTAAGGAGAACCATTTCTTCTTAACACAAGCAAGACTCCATATTATTTTATTTCATTTATTGCATTGAACCTGGGTCAGTTTTGGACGCATTCCACCATCTTTGAACACTATTTTAGCATCTTCTGATATTCCTCTATCTGCAAGAGTAGGGATTATATTGATGGGGCTGATAAATCTGGAACGACTATGAGATGGACTTGCCAGGGGAGGACTTGGCAGAGGAGGAGGAGGAAAGAAGGGGATTTCCTTTTTTAAAATTATTTTATGGTCCACACCTTTAAAAGTTGCTTTCTCGCCCCCATTGCTTCCGGGCGCACATTATCCCACTGCCAAAGAAGTGCATTTCCATCGGAAATTAAACCAAAGTGGATTCCACGGGCAACTGGCTACCCACTTCACAAACAAGTGTCTTTTTTGGATTTTTCATGCCTTATAAAACGTGGCCATCTCACTTTTAGTTCTGCATGGTATTTACAATGCTTTTTTGAATTCTCCTGGTGAGTCTTTCGATTTATCCAGATGTCCTGAATTAAAACAAGGAATGCTAAGGTCTGATTCCTGCTAAAATGATGGGCTTGCTTTTCAGCTCACCTCATTACTTTGGAGTGCAAGTAGAGTAAAAAAGACAGAGACATTGGTCAGCTTTACTTACCTGCTTACATCTGAGCCCATGCTGGTAGGACTGGAATGGAGCTTGTGGGTGCCGTTCCAAGTTCTGCTGAGGAATTGCATGACGTACGTGACTGCCTCGGTCACACAAGAAGTCAGTGGCAGAAATAAGAAATTAACTGTATTTCTCAATGTAGGGCATGTAACTATGCCATTTCCATAACTCTGGATATGAATTTCTCTTTGGAAATGATGCAAATATTTAACTTTTCTCACCTACACAGTAATGCCTTTCTTCTGTTAGCAATTATAGATGAAGGCCAGGCTATTTTAATATCCATTTCTATATATCCCCCAATAAATTAAAAATGTAAGTCTTTGCATGGCTCTTTCTATATCCTTTTTCTTATGGGAGAGAAACTATCGCAATTCAAAACAAATTTAGTACCTTCAAAGTAACTGAAAAAAAGTAGTTCAATAGAATATCAGGGCTATGTCAGGCAGATAGCTAGGGAAAGTCAGGCTAAGTACAGCCAAAGAGATCCGGCTGTCTTAATCTGAATAAATCTCTGCTAGAGAAAGTGGAAAGGAAATATGTAAAATATCAAAATTGCACACGTCTCGTGTTTCAATGTTTCCACAGAAGTCTAACCGCGCTTGAAAGTTAATCTTTAATTCAAAGACTGGAAATACCAAGGAATCATTTACAAGGCCACAGGTCACTGGGGGGATACAGTAGTCTGACTTCGTAAATCACAAGCAAGCAATGCTAACTGAATCATTAGTGGCTTTTATCTCGTTTTCAAGGGACTGTACATCTGTTACACATTTTTTAAATGCTGGTGGTGATCAAAACGATGTACAGAGGAACATGCGTAACCATGGGGACCGATGAGAGACTTTCGGTGGTCATTCTTGAGGAGATCCCGGAACTGAAGCCACCAAACCCACAGGCAAAAGATTTACATGTCATGGCAGGCATTACACCACCTAATTCTGTTCTGCATTTAAAGTTACATTAAAAGTACTCCAAAGTCGTTGCCTGCCCCAACGTTCATCATGCAGAAGTGAATGTGGCCATCAGGCTACTCCCTGAAAGAGGAGGTGAATCAATCAGTGTTCACAATTCCTCTTTCAAGGCCATCAGAAACCACACTGCACTTCCAGAAAACCAGTTTCAGGGTGAGGTTCAAGGAACTGTTTAGGTAGATGTGTAAACTCCACTGCCAAAAGCTGAGAGGGTTAACAGAGGTCCGGTCACACAGCAGGAAAGAACAAGACTTCGCAGGCTGAGTCCACAAGTTGTTTAAAGCTCGATGGTGAAATAATGCAATGGGGAGGGGAGGATAGCTATGAAGGGAAATACCTGAGAGGGATAAAAAGTGTTAAAATGCATCTGAATCGGAGGCATCTAGAGAGGGCTGCAAATGGCAACCTGTCCCTAAGCTGTATTCTTTTTTGCTATTGCTGCTTTTTGTGAGTCGTGTAAACGTCTCCCTCCCCACCCAGGTTCTAAAATGGGAATGACACCTCAGGGGGACGTCTGTAAGATTTAATTAGCTGTCATTTACCAACAATCCTGGGTGAAGTAAGACCATCTTACTTTATCAGGTGCACTTCTGAAATGCAAAAGAAAAAAATCTTTATTGTTAGGAAATGTAATGATTTGTTGTCTGTATGCAGTACACTTACAGAGTATGTAAACATCTTTTAGTATCTTCAGAAGTGACTGGGGAATGGGAGTCCTCGTTTTGATTTTCAGGGAGTAGCTGGAGAGCCTGTGCAGAGTGTGAGCTGTGAGAACCTATCTCCATTCTTTTGCTGACCTCTGTGAAAATACAAGGTTTGTACTGCAAATTACAGCCCTTACAAGGGGTGTTGACTCACTTGCGGTTCAAAACAGAAGTCTGCAGTCCTCAAGCACCAACTGTAATTTGATTACCTGAATATAACTCTAAACATCTGAGTTTTGAATAGCTTAAAATAACTTCCAGATAAGCAACAAAGTTACTGCTCTGAAAACTAATTACTCATCACCGATATCAATCAAATTGCTTGTGTAAATAGTTATCCAGGCACAAGCAATAAATGAGAAAATCTGTCCCTTTGACTCTCGTGTTCCCCAAGCTTATACAAATGGAGCCTCCTCCCTATAAGCCCTCCCCTCTGCATTTTCTATAGGATTTCTCTATCTGATTTACTGCACGGTGGCCTAACAGGAGTTTACACACCTCTCCGTGAACACTGGGCAGTTTAACTGAGTTGCTTGTGCTGGTTAGCTGTACCAGTACGGACCCCGGGGTTTTTACCCTGAGCGTGGGCGGAAGGAGAAGAGGAAAGGCTGCTGTCTGCCCAAAGACCCTGGTCCCACGGACCAAAGACATCAGAAAAGGCAGGCATCCTGAGACCATCCCCACTGCTCCTGAAGGCTTGCCCACAGTCTGTAAACTGGAATTTAATTTTTGGCTTCACAGGGCTCCCCTATTGAGACTTTAAAGGCTTGCAAATGCTGCTAGTATCTCATGAAAACAAAGCAACTAGGGCTTGGCAAGGGGTGTGGAGGAGATTTATAAGGTGTCTATCATGGCAAGAAACACTGTCAACAACTTATGCAGCCAAATACTGTCCTACTTATTCCTTACGGATGAAAATGCAGACGGTGCTTCTGAAATAACGTCTTCGCTGTTTCTATCTCCTGGCTTATAAAGTGACATTCCACAGAGTTTAAGCACA
Organism: Aptenodytes forsteri; assembly: GCF_000699145.1. Classification (NCBI taxonomy): domain Eukaryota; kingdom Metazoa; phylum Chordata; class Aves; order Sphenisciformes; family Spheniscidae; genus Aptenodytes; species Aptenodytes forsteri. The sequence goes on along the minus strand of NW_008795138.1, from coordinate 307,206 downwards.
GCAAAGCAGCATGGGCCATTTGCTCGGAGAGCTATCATGTCTCCAGAACAAAAGATAAAAGAGATAAATAGCCAAGTACAATATTGTACCTCAACAACCTAAAAGCCAATCTCAAAACTGAATGGAAGAATGGAGAGCTTTTATTTCTTGGTTTTTTAAAGAATAAAGCTTGGCGATTTCCTTTGAAAGCTATTCAACAAGCTCCCCTAAATCCTATTACAACTTAATGTGAAATGCATCTGTTTCCATAAGAACAACAGTGGCACCATTCATCCTTTGTAGTCTGTCCTTTGTTGTGTTTTCTATCTATTCTTGTAGATTTTTCCACTCTAGTAAACCAAACGCAAAACAAGAACTGATAACATTTTAGCCATTTATTTATTAAGTTGATGCTGGAAATTCAGTTTGTTCCTGCTTGCTGCCTGAATCATGCCAAATTAAATTATTGTTCAAGGAGTTTATAAGGTAAAGAAACTGTTTCGATACTGTCCCAACATTCCTTGAACATGAAGTCTGTATCCAGCTACAGGTATTTATCTACACCTAACAGCAAAGATGGATATAGTCTCTGCATGCATGTGTATACACAAACTTCTCGCTGTTACTGAGACCCAAATGTACTGCAATGTATTCAGCCTGTGTATCTTAAATCAGTTCAACATCAGCTCGGCACTGCATAATTTCTTTAAAACCTGCGCATGTAGCTCTAAATATAATATTTATCTAAGGCATGACCAAGTTGGTGGGTGAGACATTTTATCTGATGTACACTGTTTAACTGAATTTACATTCAGCAGACTGTGAGGCATATTAATTCTTAGAAAGATGTATATTTAGAAAACCTTAGACAAATGGAGACTAGAAGGGGCAAGATGTAACACACTTTTTATTAATGTCTTGCCTGTGGAAAAAGGTGACTTTGATTATTTGTACTCTCTGAACCCAAATGCTGAGTGCCTTGCTCGTAAATACAGGAGTTTAAGTTTTAGCACCTTCAGCCCTTGTAACCTTCACCATCATCACCATTACAGAATTAAACAACATATTATTTAACACGATACTTAGCGTGGCTGATGTTTTTAACCTGTTTTCCCTCTCATTGTCTCTTAATCAGGTAACAGACATTAAAGAAAAGCTAAAGCTCTCTAAAAAGTTCTGGTCAACATTACCCTACACAATCTGCAAGGATGAGCGAGTGACAGCCGGTCCGTCAATCGAGGAGGACTGCTGGAACGGCCACACCAAGGCGAGGTGAGGTGGACCCCTCTCCACCGCACTCGGTCCAAATCCCCATCTGGCCCGAAGCGATCACGAAACTGAGGGCATTTCACGACGCTGTTTATAAGAGCGAAACGGAAATGGGGAGAACAAGTAATTGTCCACACGCAGCTTGTAGCCGAGATTGCTTATTATCAAGGTGCCATTAAAGCCAGAGTGTGAGTCAGGGTAAATGTGCACAGCGTGTCAGCATGTGAACACAGAAAATGTTCATTGGTTCGGCTCCAGAAGGATAATTTATACCGAGATTTCAAAGAGCTCTTTAGCTCCATTTAGCATCCCTGTGTTGGGACTGACAGCTTGTGAAGCAATTGCACTCTCAGGATATCATACTGGGATGAAACAGAAATTGGAATTTCGGCTCCATTTGCTATTGGCTGGCAAAGCTTAGGCTGTTTGCTGGGGAAAAAAAAAAAAAGAAAAAACTGAAAAATAGCCAGCAGAGAATAAATGTAACACTCCTACTTATCTTGTGTAAAAGGCTTGACCTTATGTTACTTCATCAGAGATACTGTGGTCATCTGCCCTTGTTTGTGATGAGTTTTCTCTGAGTTTTAATTTTGAAGTTTGCTTGGCTCTGGCTGTGGCAGGGCTGGAGCTGGCAGATGAGCAGGTGTCTCCAAAGGTCCCAGTGTGGATTCATCAGCTGACAGAGGAGAGGATCTGATTATCCCCGCTGAGAAAGAGCGAGAGGAATTGGCTGAAGGACCACACCAGGGGCAGTCAGGTTTCAGGTCTGTAGCGGTAGCCTGTGCTTTTGGGGAGACAGGAGGAGTGGAGAGGTTTGAGTGTCTGGTGAGCGCTGAATCTGGAGAGCAGTGATACTTTCCGGCACTCAGGGACTGGAATCTTTATTTTCCTTTTACCTCATGATACAAATGAAGCCAGAATAAAATAAATGAGACAATAACAAAAAAAAACCCCAATCATACACAAAGAAACCAAAAACAAAAGTGAGACAAGCACATAAAATACAAAAACTCAGTGAAAATATGACAACATGGGAAAAAACTCACAAACCTGTTAAATGTCATTTTGCATGGATGGATGGACAGATAGATTACACCCACCCCATCATCTAACCATTTTTATAAGGCACACACTCTACAGGGAGAGGTTTTGCACTGAACGCACGCCCTTTCTCCTAGCCTTACTATATAATGCTCAGAATAATTCATTTTACAGATGAGAGCAGAGGGCTGTTTGGGATGCTGCTAGTCCATTGAACCCACTTTGAGATGCAGATGAACAAATCTGTCCAAAAGCACAGGTCACGGCTCAGTTCCTAAGTCCCAGATCCAGAGAAAGCCCCTGGGGACTCTGAGAAAGACAGCTAGGAGGAGCATCTGGCTATTACAGGACTCATCACAAAGGAACAGTGGGAAAAGAGAAATAAAAACGTGGTTTTATCTTCCTTTATAATATCTTTTCTTGTCGGTGGGCTTTGTAAGATATGACCCCAGGCCGATGTGCTGCAGCAGCTAAATGGAGTTTCCAGGCCTCCCAGCTGGATGCCATGCATCACATCAGGATGCATGCATTAATAAGAGATATGCTACTCTTTCTACAAAAGAGCGGTCAAACAAACCTGCTAATATCCCTCCTGGTTTCCGTGACCGATGCTAGTGTTTGTACCACGTCTGGCCCATACTTTTCAGCTGTCTTCTGCTCCTGCACTGAAGGGTCTGGCACAACTTCCACACTTGTTGGGAGTTATGGAGGTGCGTTTTATGCATGTAGTTTTCACCCTCCTTTTGCAGTATTTATCTTATGAGAAGCCTGGTTGTTTTCATGATGCCTTCTGAGATTAATGTTCCGGAGCCATTGAGAAAAGCTATCCTCTGCTGATAATCTCCTTGATTAATTTAACACAGACATTTCTCTGGATGTGGAGTCACAGCTTCAAAGCATCGCCTGAAAATACGGTCTCAGCAGGCCCAACCACTGCTCCTCTGTCCAGTTTCTATTTCATATCCATTCACAAAGTAAATGTATAGTCATATACATTAACAACAGAATTCAATAAATGCTTCAGGTGGAGAGAATAGTAATAAATCAGAGAGATACCATGGAATGCCATGGCCTGTATATGAAATAATACTGAAAATATTATTGAAAATAACTAGCTTTAGATGCAAAATCACCTCTTGGCTGGTGAACAAGGACATTTACCGCAGCATAAAGAAAAACCATAAATGTTTCCTTGATCATACTGATTAGTATCTGATATAAACACTAGCTCACAAGAACAAGGGTGGCAAAATCTGGCCAATATGCATATATCTATCTGTGTCAGGGAATATTACAACAGCTTATGATAGAAAAAAATGAAATCTAGCCACCTCTTGTTTTCCTAGACATTAATACTACAAATAAGAAGAGATTATGGTGTTGGCTACTGTTGGGAAAGGAGATTGTTGCTGGGTTTTGATGAGATCCTGTGGTGGTACAAAGACAGAAACTTTGAACTGCCAGATAGACATTACACCTCATGTTTCATTTTACACATCACCTTTCGATGCTGCTTTTACAGGGGGAAAGAGTTACAAATCTGACATCACAGAAAATGAAAGCTAGGCTTTCTCCTGAGAGAGGCATTACACCAAGGTCACTTGTGGTTATTACACTCCCCAGATATCACTTTGCTACCATGATTAATTTACAGTGACACCAGGTCGCTAAATGAAGGTCGCCAATTCACAAATAATCATGGGGTAACAGAGTCATCCATTTGGCGTTCTGGAAGGGTGCACTTGGCTCTTTGCTGATCCTGTACGAAGAATGGTTTTAATCAGGTCACATCAGGTAGAAACCAAGTGTTGTGGAAATGGGAAAACATTTATTAGGTGGATGAATCTCTTTTTTAAAAAAAATCCCTATTAAAAATAATAGTCATAGCTACTTCAGACAAAGTGCCTTTTAGAGAGATGCCCAACAGGACTTCCCCATCATATCAGTATTCACAAAAAAACTTGAACATAATTTTATGTTTAAAGAATTAATGTCTTCTGCCAGATGCACAGAGGCAGATTTTTTTAAAGATATTTAGGATCTAGAAAACATCATTAAGGCCAAACTTCAAAAGTTTAGCTCCTTCCCTATATGCAGATAAATTCTTAACAACAGCTGATAACCTCTTCACTGTTCTCCAGATATAAAGGAATTTTCCCAGGAATGATGGAATTCAGGCTTTAGGAGTTAAACCAAATCCAAGGTATTAGCCCTTGAATAAGTGACTTTTACTGAAGTGAGGACAGTAACCAAATCTGCAGCCAGCCTGGTGGTCAGAATAACCTTGAATTGCTCCAACCAATTCAGCCAAGTCGTTTCAACCAAGCCATGTGAGACATTGTGCTTATGCACTATCATCCTGGTGCTCATGCTCAGCAGGACTATAGACCTACTAGTATGTCTTAACTCTGGAAGGCTGTAATCTGTGGAAGAGATGAGACCTGCGCTCCTTTCCATGAGGAATCTATCACTCCTCCGAGTACAATGAAGAAAAAATAGAATTATATATGAGACAGACAGTAATCATAAACAGAAAAAAAATAGAGAAAGGTAAGGAATAAAAGGAAAAATGAGCACTGTAATTTTCAACATCTAGCTCAAAACTACAAGGTATTTCACCAAAACAAACACAGGATAGAGTCTCAGCTGGCCTGAAATTTTCTTCTTCTCCTGCCATAGGTAGGTGAGTGCCTACTTCCCCGGCAGAGAGCCTTTAATTCCTGGTGAAATTCAGGTGGAAAGAAAGACTCACCAGATCAGTGCCTGCCCTGGAAAAGTTGCTCATTGCTGACCAGCAAGGCTTGCAATGAGAACGAGTTGAATGTCCTTTACCTGGAGGTAGGCAAAGATAACCATTTAGCACCACTAGTGAAAGTGTGAATAAACCACTTCTCAGTAAGTGTGAAAACTGCCTATTCTTAATTGATGGCTCTAGTTTATTTTTTCAGCTTCTTCCTTCCAACAAACTGGCAGATGAGCGATTTTCTCCCTCTCCTTCTGTCTCCTTGAGCTTTTCTAAGATGGAGGAGGGAAAAAAAAAAAAACCCAACCCTGAAAATATCCTATGGGGATTACCTCCTGAGCAAACAGAATCAGATGAGGTGATCTGGTTAGCCAAACAAGCCAATTTTCCACTGTACTTATCTTTCTGGACCAGATGTGACTGCCTACACCCAGCCCAGCCTGAGTAAGCCCGTGCTGTATTTTGTACTCTATTGCCTACGATTCTGTGCACCTGGAAAAACTCCAGTACTGCCTGGGTGGGATGCTCCAGTCATACTGTAAGCAGCTGCTGCTGCAGCAAAATATGGAGAATGCTGCCCTTTAAGGCAGATGTCTTTTAAAAACCAGACGATTCCTCCTTTTTTGGTGTTTTTTCATAGCTACAGCCTTTATATAAATGATCTGAAAGATTCATCAGTCATTTTTAGACTTGAAAAGGAAGCAGACACCCTAGAACATTAACTGGATATTTAAAAAAAAAAAAGAAAAAGTGGTTTTAAATAGGCTTTGTGGTGCTTGGCTATGATGTGCCAAAAGACATCTTTGTTGTGTCTGCTGAGACAAGCAAGAACTGTGGAAATGCTAGGAGGAACAGAAAGCATTAATATTTTAGAAAACAATGTAAATTACACTAAAATCCTGACATAGCTGAGCAAGGAGCAAACAGCAGAAAACAAACAGTCTTGTTCAGCTTCTCTATACTCAGAGGGCTAAGAAAGCTGATTTTTTTTTTTGCTAGGAAGATGCAAAGAACAGACAGTGATTCAGGTTGGCACTTCTTTTTGTTCATAATGGGCATACAGTTCTTGTAATGGCCAGGCGTACAAAGAGATCATTAATGAGAGCAGAAGCAGCAGCAAAGCTTAAAATTCACAGGGGTGTCTCCACATACAGAACTGCAGCAAAAGCAGCTGTGTTCAACAACTTAGCCCAGCCAGCAACAAATCTTCTGTCAAAAAGTGGTCCCAAGACATGGCTTCCTATTCGGTGTGACTTAACCCTACCCCACACACATCAAAATGTTTTTGTCAGAACACGTGCTGGGCTGCCTCTCACAGGCTGTCACTCACGAAACACCTTGGGCTGCGTGCTCCCATATCAGTCCTTTCAAGAAAGGAAAACAATTCAAAGATATTTACATTCAATAATATTTTTTTTTCCCCTGAGGAAGCAGGTGAACTAGTTCAGTAATGAGGGCAGAATCCAGCTTCCCATTCAGACATGTAAATTCATGCATGTAAATATACATGCCTATGGGTGAGACAATAATTTGTGTTGCCCAAGCGAGAGTAGTGTCATTTGAGACTCTCCAGCACGTCTGAGATGAGTATGACACAGGACACTACCTCCCATCTGGACCAGAGCCTGGGCAAGAACTGCTAGAGCATTTTAAAAATCACCAATGTTAAGGTGCCCGAAGAGAGCCCCAATATCCTGTCAGTGTAGTCAATGAGGCCGTTTTCAATTGCCTAAACATTCTTACCTACTGATATGTGAGATGGTCTGAATAGTCAAGACACCTTCATGGAGCTAGCAACTAAGACACTGGACCTACAGGATATTCAAACCCTACTGGAGTGGCAGCAGGACACCAAGCAGCATATCCCCCGGTGGCTAAAGTGGCACTCAAGACTCAATTCAGCTGCCTAAAGAAAGACACCTAATATAATTTTAGATGCCCCAGATGTACAAGATCTCCCCCTCAAGCCTGTAGATATGATGCAGGACCTATGGGAAAGCCACACCTTTCAGGGCTAGTAATGAGAAGAGGAGGAATAACCAAGAGCATTCAAATGGCACCAGATGTCTATGTTTGTGCAACTACATCCCACCAGATGAAATCTAATGAACTAGTCATCTGGCCAAAGGCACATGGGACTCCAACAGCTGTCCCCGCTCCACTGATGAATAAACTCCTGACTAGTTTTGACTAGATCTTTTGTTGACTAGATCTGGTGAGTGGGACTCTGCTCATATGCAGACACTTGCATTTAGACATACAAGTTTTGGTATCTGTATAAACCTAAAGATGAATCCTCAGCCTCTCTAATTCTTTTGCTCTTATGCCCTCAATGCCAAGAGGCTCATTCACCCGGGAATTTAAGTATCCACCCAACCTTTAGGCAATCATAAGGTAATGGATTTCTTGTGGCCCACATCCAGTATGGCTCCCTTACACATCTAGGTGAGGTGCACTGGACTGTTCTCCTGAGAGGTTAACCCCTCCATGCCAGGAATGCTTTGGGGACCACCAGATCCTGAGGCAGATACTAGGGGGAGTGTAACAGATTGACTGAATCACTTCCTACGACTGAATGGGCTGGCCCATTTAAAGTTAGATGGTCTTCAGAAGGACACCAGATCCACACTGATTCCAGTGCAGAATATGAACCTCGATAAAAAGCACACACCAGAGCACTCTCTAACTGCTTTGAATCTCCAAACTAACTCATATTCTTTCCCTATGAAAGCTTACTAAGAAGTCAGCCATTCTTCTTCACACACCAGAGCACTCTCTAACTGCTTTGAATCTCCAAACTAACTCATATTCTTTCCCTATGAAAGCTTACTAAGAAGTCAGCACATTCTTCTTTTATTATTGATGATAAGACAAGATGAAATCAAACATAAATCAGTCAAAGAAAGCCTGTGAACTGCCATTCAGAGCTAGCCATAGCTTCTCACGGATGGCTTGCAATAAAGAGCAGCTAACCCTTCATAAACAAGGAAAGCAATCCACATGAACACTCAGTGATTTCAAATCACTTCTAGCTGCTAAAGCTATGGCCGTTGTCATGGACAAGATACCAGGCAAGATGGACATCCTTTCTGAGCCAGTAGGGCAATTCTTACATTCTTACTTTTTTTAATCAACTGCACCTTGAAATCGCTGATTTACTTCTAGGCTGAGTAATTTATCTACACCAGCCATTTCATTTGTAGAGACGTGTGACAGATGGAGGTGCTGTTCCTTTGCAGCCCAGAGCTTCCCTGCGTGCCAAGGTCTCCGTCCTGCTGCCTCCATGCAGCTCTGCAGAATTATTTCCAATTTCTATCTTTGGTGATTCATAACACTGCGGTCTGCAGTCCTCCGTACTAGGGGAGGTGGCTCTGTATACTCACTGTAGTTAAGCCTGTACCACAGGAGTCTGGATGGGATCCCTACAGCATTGTTATTTCTCGTTATGGTACTAGTGAAACAACAGGACACGCAGTTTGAGGCTGGGTATTTTTTGCAGTCATGTTTTGTTCTTATATGTTCACACTCCCCCAGGATTATTCTCATGTAAGCTTTCAAAGGCCGCTGATGACAAATGAGTCTTATCTTGCAAAGCGAGTACCTATTACGATGAGACTAAACCCTTCCCTGGTGCAGCAAAGCAGTCATCATTTTGTGAACCTCCAGAAGCAATACAAAACTTGTCTTCCCTTAACCACGATTTCAGCAGAGAAAGTCCTTTCTTCTCCCTTACTTTCACATTTATTTTTCAGGGATATATTTATTTTCCAGACCAATATGAACATAACACTGGCACCGGCACCAAATCTGAATATTGATAGAGAATTGGGCTGGCACAAGTGAGAGTGAAGTAAAATACTCTTAAACTATATTTGGTACCAGTCATCATGAAAGTTTGCCATTAGTAAGCTAGACTGTGCTATCATTACTGCCTGAGCACATACCCACACGAGAAGTCCCACAAACATCAGTAGGATAACCTGGTATGCAAACTAATTAAAAAATAGATCATATCCTGATAAAGGACATGAACAAAGGGTAGATCTGCCCCAAATCCCTTGCAGTCTAAATATGAGACAAAGGTAGTAGGTAAATAAAGGCAGACAAGAGAGAACAGGGAAGCAGTGATACACGATTTTCTCGGGATACCATGCCAGCACAGAGAAATAATGTCAGCCCTTTCTCAGCCTAGCAGCTGTAAAATGCACAGATAATTTTTAACAGAGATTCAAAGTAGGAAAAAAGGTAGCTTTGCAGATGTCTATAAGGAGAGTTTCCTGAGGACAAAGACCAGCAGGGGACAAAGTGTGCATACTTAACAAAAGATGATGAAGACTTTTACTGTAGGATGATTGGAGTCATGGGCTGATTTTTGTAGGGGAGAGATACCTGCAAAAGCACACTTGCTGCCTGTGAGCAGCCTAAGACTACATTTGCCAAGGTCAGAGAAGGGAATGCTGCAGTAATCAAGAAATGACAAGCTAAGACCCTGAATAAAAAACTCAGATGTGTGGATGGATAGGAAATGCCATACCTTAAATGTTATGCACAAAGCACGTGGGAGATACAAGCATAGCCTGTTTGTAAGGAATAAGGACCAAATCAAAGAGAACACTGGAGTCTGGTAAACTCACAACACCGTTTATGGGCCTGGATGTCAGATAGGCTGGAGATGTTGTTCATGGTGGTCAAAAAAGGGATGCAAGGAAGAACTGAAGAAGAAAATTAATTAAGTGCTTCCTTTAAACAAGGAGATTCATAATGCCTCAAGATAGCCTTCTAAACTATCTCAGAACAACAAATATGCTACATATAAACAAAGGAGTTCATAATTTTTAAGCAGAAAGAAATAAAAACAGAAGAATGCACTGTTAGATGCTTAATTTAGTGTGCAACCATTCGTATCGGTAGAGGATCTGAACATTCAGTGACTTAGTGCTGGCTGGTGAACCTCTTCCGTAGTTCACAGAGCCAATGCATTTGCTGGGGAGTATGTGGAGAGCTGAGAGGTTGGAGAGCTTAAATCCTTTCTGCTCTCCATGCAGCTGAGCTACGAAAAAGAGCCTTTAGAGTCTGTAAAATTAAAACCCATATTTTTAAAACGGTTTCACTGGAGCTGTTTAAGAACTGTGTAATCGTTATCAGTGTCAAATTGGGTAGCACAGCATTTACTGTACAGTCTTTTATTTCTGAAACATTGCATTTTAAACTAATCATTCATCCTGCTACATAGATACTTGCCTGAGATTATGAACGATGGCTTGACCAACCAGATCAACAATCCAGAAGTAGATGTGGACATCACAAGGCCAGACACCTTCATTCGACAACAAATCATGGCCTTACGTGTCATGACTAACAAACTGAAGAACGCGTATAATGGAAATGATGTCAACTTCCAGGATACAAGTAAGAAACTATTAACTGTCATTAAATAAGTACATTTTTGAAACACACTTATAAATCTCTTCCCTTAGAATAGCTTTCTTTGGTCTTTGTGCTCTGTGCTGCTGACAACATAAAAAAAAAAAGTCTTTTTCTGTCACATGAAATTCCAGTTATATATTGATTTCTTTTGCTTCTCTTGCTTGTGTCAAGTGCATCAAGACACTCAGGGCTTTCCATAATGCCAGCAGTCCCCTCCTTTTTCAGAAGGGCATTTAAGCACCTAATTAAATCATGGTGGCTTTTGTTTGGATGCTTTACTGAATGAAAGTTAGCACCACCAACACTTTCGTGTTCCCAAGGTGTTCATCCCCACCACGGTGCCGGGTGGAACGGGAACAGAGAAAAGGGATGAACGCTGTAACCCGTGGCCCTCATGTTGTTTCCCTCACTCCTTTGTGCCAGGTGACGAAACCAGCGGCTCAGGCAGTGGAAGCGGCTGTACAGATGACATCTGTCCCACCGAGTTTGACTTCGTCACCACCGAAGCACCACCGGTCGACTCCGACAGGAGGGAGGTGGAGGCTTCAGCCACGCAGCCTGGCCGGTCACTGCAGACATTGCTCGTCATCTTCATCAGTCTCATACTGCAGAGACAGTGGAGATAATCCTAGATCTGGTCGGAGAAACTGTGTTTTAGCTACAGAAGCAGCCAACTTTCTTCTTTTCTTATACTCTTGGACAATGGACCATGCCACAAACACTTGCAGTTTTCTACGAGAAGAGAGCAGTACTGCAACCTGCTTCCCTTTTTTGTTTTCCCAAAGAGTACCAGGTGCCAGACTGAACTGCTTCCTGCTTTTTTCAGATATCTCTGAAGATGATATCCACTCTTGAGAGAATTCTTTCTCAAATCTTTATTACAGGAGACTTTCTGAGCTTCATTTCCTTTTATGCTGCAAAAGTAAAAAAGGATTTTACAGTGTGTGTTTTTCCCTAATGAGAAAAAAGAGGGGGGAAGAAACCAAGAAAACAGTTTTCTTTCTGAATCAGGCCTCACTCAAGGCTGCTGCATTTCAACAGAATATCAATGAAACAAAAAAAGACAAGAAAGGATCAAAAAACATGCAACCGTTCTTCAGTGACAGCCAGGTTTCCCTTAGGAACTTCTGTAGGATGATTCAGGTCATCAGCATGATCATTGCTATAGGGAGGAAGTCTGGATTTTTTTTCCAACACAAAAGGATGTCGCAGCGGTGAATGTCTTGCACTCCATCTGCCAACCACATCATACTGGTATGAAGGTAGAGAAGCTGAAAAACAAGTTTATCTTTTAGTATGATAGTAACTCCACTAGCTTCAGAATATCATGTTACAGTTGTTTAGGATTTAAATCTTAATGCCCAGTAAAAAATTGAGTAGTAGCACGATTTCACCTAGTTTCTTCTAGTATTTATCCATGTTATACAATTGGCACAGATTTCCACTTAGCTCACCATCCACCGTGGTGGTAATGCTAAACAACGCTCCTGACAAATCTCCCCTCAAGGGTTCGGACAGAAAATAATCTCTTGTGATATAATCTTTTTCCTTTTGTTATTGTCCTGACATCGATTAGGACTTTCTGCTACTATGTTCATTGTCTTACCAAGATGGCAATTCTCTAATGGACTAACAGCGACCGGATCAATAGTGCGTTTCACATCTAACTACATCTTTCATATCAGTTAATTTCAGTATCACAAGGATTTCTTCTGCAAAATTTCAGAACAATTATAAAGTACTGACATGGAGATTTCTTTCACTTTTTTAGTCTTAGTATGATCATCTATTTTTATATATATAAATATATATAAATCACAGATTTTAACTTCTTAATTACAAGCTCAGGGTTGACACTTCTTTGTAAGAAAAAAAATGTTTGGTCAACCAGCTCTTCTTTTTTTGTGCTGCTCTGAAAAGTAACCCTTTAATGACTGGCGAGCACGAAAATCAAAGAAGAGAATTTTTTACATATCCAGTTGTCCATTTCTTAACAGGTTTGCAGGGTGGGGGAGAAAACCTCTCTCATATGTGTGTATTTGTGGGGAACATGTGAGTTTGTGTGATAGGCCTAGAGAAGGACACGGATGTTATTTGTGATTGCAATTGTACTCTCAGATTCTTCAAGGATACATTGCTTTAATAATCGTTGCCTAAATGACCATGGTCCTGGAGAGAGTTTCCCTAATCTGCATCTGACCGTAAAACTGGAGGTGGAAGCTGTTTAAATCCTGGACAAAAGAGTGTCAACAACTAAACATCAAAACCTTCCCTCTTCCATCAGCCACAGACGAAGGGCTTCTGTGACAATTCTGCGTGGTGGTGAACAGATTCACCAGAAATTTATTTCCTGGTTCTTACAGTGACTCTGGAAACGGTATAGACAAATTATGGAAACACTGTAAAGCCAGCCAACCACATTACAATTTAACAGCAGAGCAGGTAGATCATATCCATTGCAATCTCTTTTTCTTGTCAAATTATAATTAGCTATTGATTTAGGCATGAAATTAAAGTAGAAAACACACAGCACATTAGGATAAAGTATACTTAAGCACTTTTACCAAAAAGTATTTACAAACTATCTATATAGTATGTCTAATAACAAAAAGCATAGGTTTTGAGCCACTTGTATTCCCTTCTTTTTTTCCCATTTGTTTGTTTACTTCAAAGTATAATGATCTGTTCTTCTTGGCCCAGCCTAGTGTGCAGGAATCACTGGCTGGGTGTTCAGATCACGTGTGTCTTACACCGGCCAAAGCAGTGCTTCCTGCTGCTCTGATGGTTCACTCTAGAGCGGATCTTGTGATTCAGCATTTAATGCCTTCAGGAAGTTGAACAGCAGAGTTTAAGCCAATTTTCACAGGCTTTTTCGTTGGCCCTGGTACAGCAGGTACCAAGCAGAGGATATTTTCTTTTATTTTTTTCCCTGAACTTACATATGCAGCTTTGTACAAGGAGACCCCTTTAAAACTCTCCCCTGCTCCATGTCTTTCTACCCATCTACACACCCTTTCTACGCTTCTCCTCCTCAGCAACCTTGTTTCAGGACAAGTTGAGTGTCATTTTGATTTTTCCTGTTGTGTGTTTATTCAGTGATAACTGATACTATTTCCATCTGATTATTCTGGGTCTGGAAGCTTATTGACAGGTAACAAAATCCTCTGAGGCAGGTCCTCTGTTGTACCTGCTCCGCACTGCTGGCTAAGGAGCTGATGGACTCCTAGGGTCTTTGTGTTAGCCTCGGCCCACATTTAGGTGATCTGATGACTGTTTTCAGCTGGTGCAGCCAAACTGGGTGTCCAGGGTGCTCTCAGCTATTTGTAGACCTCCATGGACTCGTGGACAAGGAGTAAGAGGGATCCCTAAGAACTAGGGGGTTTGCTGAAGGCTGTTCTCCCGCAGGGAGCCTGCAGGAGGGGCCCTGCTCTGCTTGGACTGGATCTTACAAACTGCCGGTGAAACAACAAACCAGACTAATCTTTGCCAAAAAGTGATTGTCTTGTGCAAGTTCTGCCAGAAATTTATGTCTTCCATATTATTTCTCCTCTTATTTTCCTACTATGCATGGTGATGTCTTGTCAGGAGATGGAGATGCCTTTGCGTGAGGTGTGAGGCATGCATTTCTTTAATAGTCCCTAAAGGTTGAATACTCTCTTCATACATTGCATTTCTCTGAGATTAAGAGAGCTATTAAATCTACAGAGCAAATGAAATTGGGAATGAAGGAACGAAAAGAAAGAGCATTCGTGTTCATAAATGCAAGAATCCACATAATTTCCAATGCTTCTATTTGCACATCCTTTACATCCATTAACTCTTCTTCTAAGGTAATTTTTTGGTGTGCCACAATTTAAATATTTCTCTTCTGTTAGCAGCTGGTAAAGTAAGAAAAGATAAAGAAGAAAATGACCTGTTCAAGAAAGAGGACCTAAGTCCTAAAGAAAAAATCCTTTGATTGTGTAAACCCTTTATGCTCTGCAATCCAGAAGTTCTTGCCATTTTATGCCCTTTTACAGTGGAGGCTCTTAAAAAATTAAATGCAATGAATAACACAACCAGTTCTGTAGACCCCTGTGAGGTTTTCTATTTTAATATTAATTACATTGATTTTACATTGTCCCCAAATTTTCAGCGTTCACTGTGCTGCAGATTTTTCTACTGATGACTCGGTACACACTGCAGTGCAGACTACCTGAACTCTGGCTAAACTTAGGCATTTCAAAAAAGACAATCAGAAAGAATCAAAAAGAGAGGGTAAAGATTTCCTGCTAAAGAGGAAGAGCAGAGGAACCTGTGCCTCAGGATTCTGGTAAGGGCCGATCTATCCCAATTCCCTAAGAGGCATCGCAGAGCTCTGTCCATGGAAAGCTCCCAAAATCTGAGTCTCATTCATACAAATCCTCCCAGTTCTGCAGGATTTTTAGGCAGGACAATTCCCACAGCTGTGTGAACCAGTTTGAGGTGCTTCCATGCAAAATGGCTGTGAGCTATAGCTGTTCTTGGGAGGTGGACTGTGCGTGCGGTGTCTCAGCAGGCAGCAGTTACCTTCAGTTTACTAACCAACCCTGAATCATTATCAAATGTAACTATACTTATTTACTGAGACTTTTTTATTATTTCGACATGAAAAATAAATTACAGCACCGATGCAAGTTGTGTTCTTTGTTTTTAATTTACTTCCAAAGATAATCCATTAAAACTGAATACAGAAAATTTTTGAATGATTCTGCTGGGAAAATCAGGTTTCTGCAGATTTCATTATGGAAACAAATGTCTGAACAAACTTCAGATATTAAGAAGAAATCCACATTTCAAAGACTACAGAGAAGTATTTACTATATTTACTATATTAACCCATGAATTTTCAAACCTGCTGGATGAGAATGAATAGAGTTAACAATAGTGGAACATCACATAGAACTGCAAAAACCCAAATCTCAAAGGGAAATTCAACAGTCAAAGGCTAAGACTTAGCTGTGGGGCTGAGAATATGTTGTCAAAACACAATAGACACAGCAATGCATACTTCCAAGAAAATTAGGGCAGGTCATGGACTGAACAGGGCAATGTTTCCATTACAGCTACTCACATGGACTGTGAGGATCATATTAACGTGTGTAATTATGACCCTTTTTTGATAAAACAATGATAAAGACCAGAGTACCATGGTAATAGGGGACATGAAAGATAAACAATATGATATTAACCATTTTCTCATCTGTTAAAAAGCATAGGAGACCTAATGGAGAACCAAGAACTTTGAAACTGATTTTTAAAACAAACTTCTAGCACCAGGCAAGAGAGATGGTCTCAGATTAATTCAGTCAGAACATTTTCCAACAGTCTATCCTATTCAAATCTGCTGACCAATACAATCACTTGAGAGTAATTTGCCAGTGTAACATGAAGTGTTTGCTTACAGTACTCACTGCTCTTTCTACTAAACTGACTACATAGTTTACAATTCTGATTGTGCATCACATGTGTTCATATAACAAACTTGTGCATTGCACCTGTGTGAAAACCTGTCCCCGTGACAAAGCAAATGAGAGCTTTGTCATTAACAAGGATTTTGACTATAATCAGGGAGAATAAAGTAAGTCCTTTTTTAGGAAGCTGTTTATATTTGATTTCTTTCCGACTCTC
This sequence comes from Aptenodytes forsteri, assembly GCF_000699145.1. Lineage (NCBI taxonomy): Eukaryota > Metazoa > Chordata > Aves > Sphenisciformes > Spheniscidae > Aptenodytes > Aptenodytes forsteri. The sequence continues at coordinate 291,098 of NW_008795138.1, read as the reverse complement.
AATAAAACAGCAACATTGTCGATAAAAGAGGTGACATTAGCATCCTCACCTGTAAGTTTCCAAACTTTACTCCAAAGCAGTTGCAGTCTTTCTGCCCGGCTTCCTTTATATTTGATTTGTTTCTGACTCTCAATAAAACAGCAACATTGTCGATAAAAGAGGTGACATTAGCATCCTCACCTGTAAGTTTCCAAACTTTACTCCAAAGCAGTTGCAGTCTTTCTGCCCGGCTTCCCCACAGCCGAGGTCTCTGGACTGCCCAGAAGTTGAAGAAACTCGCATAGGTTTCTCCATAGCTTAAAGTCTACACAGTTAAATCAAACCATTTCAAGAAAATGGGTCAGTATTTCAATCAGCTCTCATTTCACCTTTATTTTTAATTATGTAGCATTGATACTTAACAGTGTAATATGCATGAAAGGCTTTTGTCTCATGGTGCACTGGAAAAAAAATTTGTTCTTGCTTTTCCTCCTTTATTCTGGCACCAGGAAATCTGTGAGGCTTAATACTTTGAGCACTAGGCAGCATCCAGTGGTGTAGTTTGTTTATCAAACTAAAAACAGCTGCATTACCAAAAGAAGTTGTCTTTTTTCTTGAGAGGGATTAGGGAAAAGGAGTATCCATTCATCATTAGTAAAAAAGAGGTACAGAATGGCAAGTATTTACTTTAGATATAGTGGGGTACCATCTGTCAGTATCTCTGAAGGCTTTTTAAAGCCAAATTTTCAGGGAAGACAAATCTACTTCCTCTAAAAGAGAAATCAATATGATTTTCTTCCTTGAAAAAAACACAAAGTATATGGCTTTGAGCTCCAAGCATTGGGGAAGTTGGAAAGAAATTTACCTTCCTCAAAGTGAGAGGCTAGCCATTTAGACAATTCTCAGCTCATGGAGCTCATGGAGCTGCTTTTATACCTCTGCCGAGTTCCCACACAGATCACCTGAAGCAAGGAGCCTCCTGGGCGTGCAAGTTGTCCCTGCCGATGGTGGAGTACGTTCTTCCAAGATGGTTGGAGAGAAAACAGAGGAATGAGTGAGGGGAGCAGTGACTTCACAGTGAGACCCAGCAGATATATGACCGTGGGGGATTAACAATAAAATCGCGCAAGGGACAGCTGTGCTCCTCGCTGCTGTCCAGCTCTTCCTTTCGACCTACTGTCTTGTGAATTTTCTGCGTAATCTAATTATAACCATATACTTCTGTACATAGCAAAGGCCCAAATATTGCTTCACAAGTCAGTGGTGTTTCTGTAGTCTGCTGCAAGGTTTCTCTCTCTCTTCTTATTTTCCAGGTACGCTGGCTAATTCTGTATCTTTCAGCGTGTGAGGAAGAGCTTACTACCTAAAACAGACTTCTGTGTGTCAGTAGTCTTCTTTTTTCCTAAAAATATACATTATTTAGGCACGAAAGTCCTTCACATGTCTCACAGAAATGAGTCAGTTCCACTACACATCTAGTGAGTTTTCTTCTCAAGCCTGAAAAGGTCACTCACAGGGGCTTTGGGGAAAGCCCAAACTCCAGTCATTCAGCCAAGGTTTCGTAGCAGTCTCCCATGTTCCACTAAATACCCCAAACACCAGGTTACAGGTGGGCTGTGCTCTTTCTCCTCCCTCCTCTCCTCACTCTTCACCTCAAAGTATCATCCTGGGCCCGAAAAATCTTTCAAAATGAATGTTTTATCAAAGCTAGTGCATTCCAGCAAAAAAAACCCTTTTTGGCAAATCCGTGTTTCCTGATGATAAACATTTCTAACTAAAGCTTCCTGTCTGGCTCTCCTCCTCCTGTGTGCCACACGTCCCGTCTGTCTTTGAGTCACCAGTGCCCCTATGACCATTTTCTTCTCGAGGCTGAACTGTCTTTTCACTCAGTTTTAGCTCACGAGATTTTCTATCCCCCTTCCCCACATCTCTGTGTCTTTGGTAGCACTTAATGCTTCTCTTTTCAGACAGAAGATGTAGCAACAAAAAGATTTGGTCCACTTATTCTTGCGTTTTTTCAGTCTTTATCAGACCCCACCTTTAGCTTTTATTCTCTATTCTAAACATGTTCTGCTGGGTGTATGTTCTTGATCATCTGACATAAATCCTGATGACTCTTTTTTTCAATTTAGTGTATTATTAGAGCTTATAGACTACATTTTGGCTCATTCATTCAGTTGCGGCAAAATTCTGTTTTTTCCTTGTAACTATAGCATACAGTCTGTGTTTTGTTATCGTCTGCTGTGCTGATGAGCCAGCAAGGCCAATGGCAAAGAATTTGTGGATTGTCTGTAGCAAGATTGACTGAACAGGTAACAACATCAGGAAACAATTTATACCGGTTCTGTAATTGATTGGTTTGAGGTTTGGTGTTGGATTTTTTTTTTTCCCTTTTATTTTATTTTAACATTCTGGGCTTCATTTGATTTACTTTCACATTGGCTACGTGTATATTACATTATATGCATGTAACGTAAGTACAGATTAACTGTTTCAGTCTTTAGATTACACAGACTAATTTTAAGTAGTTGGTCAATCTTAGTCTGCTTGTAAGAGCTACAGAGTGATGATCACTCTTAAAAATCTGCCCAAAGAGAAGTTGGAGGAGTTCAGATTTCAGCTTTGTGCTATTAGTTGAGTTTGAGGCTGCAAGAATATTTTGTAAATAATTTGTGAATGTGTGTGTGTACTTGAGGGGGGAGAAGGGAGCACTTGCATCTCCAAAATATTCTGAAGCTTCTTTTCAACTTTTACCTAATCTGAACACAAATTTACAAATGAAGAATTTGCATTCAGATGTTCGGGGATGTCAAACTACATAAATTGATGGACATTTATATACCAATTCCTCCCAGGTTACTTTGTTTTGTTGGTGAGCAATATCATTTCATTTCCACTAGCAATTTTGTTACATTTAGCAAATTCAAAGAAAGGGTATCATTTAAGTAGGTCAGATGTCTTGATTTGGGTATCAATTGACATTTATACTTGCTTGTTAAACTTTTACAACTCCAGACGTATGAACATCACTTGAAAGCACGCAAATTGTTAGCTCCGGTTTTGACGCTGTATTTCTAGATTAGTATTTAACATGGTTAAATGTGAATTGATAAGGGTGATATTTGAATGCAAGTCAAGTTCAGAATAAAATTGGTTTTAGACAGAAATAGGGTTGGGTTGAAAAAATCTCATTAAACATTAAACCTGCTTTTCTACAGATCCGATTTTAACATTTCAGCCTAATCTGACACACAAAAAAAACCCTACAGATCCTGTTTATAGATCATACCTGAAACTAAATGGTACAGCTTCAGTTTTGGGAGAGTTCCAAACAAAATGAAAGTTAAAGAAAAATCCCAAATTCTCCCCATCTCCAAACGCTACTTACAAAGATACAGTATTTAGCAGCATATGACAGTGTGTACATATACATATAGCAGTGTAGCAAGGCAGAGTTTGAACTTTTAAGGAAAAGATTCTTTATGGCTTTGTAACTTCAGAGAAGTAACGTACCATGGACAGAAATAAAAAAATATATACAATCATTCTGATACATTTGTGAAATAGGTTTCACAGAGCCCAGTATTTTTTGTGTAAAATGCCTTAAATCACTTTCTGTAGGGCTAATGCAATTGAATTTGTTTCTGTATATAGCCTTTTATAACAACAACTTCGGATTCAACACTAGACTTTTCTTTCCACTACAATCATATACAGCCTTATGATTACTAACTACAGCAGACAGACTATGAAAGCTCTGCTTTAGTAGCTGTAAATGCACTTTCAGTCCGCTTGTAGACTTAGAGCTTGGAAGCAAGAAGAGGCGACAGTGCCAGGAGCACCGAGACCTTCCTGATGGGCAATCCCTACCTTCTCTCAGGCTTGAAATCCTTTCCCACTGACTCCTTTTCCTCTCACCCCATCTGTCTTCATGAAAACCGGCTGTGTCTTAGGGCCTCGGGTCATCCCACCTAGCATTAGGCGCTTCAGGGAGCACGTTGCTCAGCAGGGTTGTCTTTCTAGGTCTCTGCAGTTAGTCAAAAGAGACGGGTACCTCCGTATCTGGGAAGGAGCTTACCTGTCTTCCCTGCACAGGCAGCCTGGGATGACAAGGCTTGTCATTTAGGCATCTCACTTAAGTGCCTGGAGGTAGATGCCACTGGTGAGACTGGGGGGATCCAGGCTTCGCCCAGACTCTCTCCTGTCCTTCTCCTTGTCGGCACAATGGTGCCTCTTCTTCATGCCAGTGCTGGAGTGGGATCCCATTTGGGGAAGTCATAGTATAACGACTTCGTTTCTGGGCCAAACCAACCCTGATGCAACTAGACGTACAACCAATGTGCATTCGTTGTTCTGAATGCTGCTCAATGCTGTTATGTTTATACTCTTCCTTATAAGACATTTGAACCTGTCAACTACCCTAGCTACGAACACACAATGCGACTGCCTTCAATGCGCATGTGCACAAGGGATGGAGCTCAACAGATCTCTCCTGAAATCCCAGATGCCTTTCCAAGGCTGGTGAAAGCAGTGCACAGGGCTCGAGCCAGCTCAGAGAGTTAGCGAGGAGTAAGGTGCACATCGCCAAAGGGCAGAAAGCAGATTAACACAGTGCCTCAAGAGTGAGAACTGCGATAAAGATACCCTTTGGGTTTAATCATTAACGCACTTAGTCGTTTGTCAGTCTCAGCCCTTACTGCATCAATGAAAGGAAAATACACATTTTCTAAGAGGTCAGTAGAGAAAGCAAGGTTAATATACACAGGATAATACTGACAAACCGCTAATACACCTCTTTCAAAATAGCTGATTGTTACGACAGAAAATAACTTTTTAAAAGCTGAAAATAATTAAATGCGGCTTCTGTATCCCCCGCCATCTCTTGGGATTCCATAATGAGGAAATCCTTTTTCTTTCCCCAGCATACTTTTTGGGGGTTGGTACTTGAAATGTGGCCAAAACCAAAAGCCCTAGCTGTAAAGCATCCATTCAGTGTCCGATTTTCTAGGTCTCCTGCTCTTCCACTTTGTTTTCCTTTTCGTGTTTCTGAGAATGGCACACTCTCATAGTATATGTGAGTGTGCATCCCTCTCCCTGTATACACATTTATTTACACATATACACACATATCTCTCTATATAAATACAGACAAAAGCCAGTAAATTTCAAGTGCATATGCTATAAAAGAGTATTGGAAGGATTCCATTTACCACAATACTTGACACAGACCTAGCGAGGAGGGTCCCAGGCAGGGACTTCTGCTTTAGAGATTATTATAGCTTGTGTCTCTGTAAGTGTTGTTGCAATTTTCTGAAATAACTGTGGAAAAGGGTGAGTCTGCAGATATTATTTGGCAACACCTGCTGGAAATAGTAAGGAAAATGTAAAAAAAAAAAAAAAATCCAACTATCCAGATAAAAACAGCAACCTAGATGGTATCTTGTTCACAGTATTTTGGGGCTTTACTGTTATGAATTTCATTATTTCTTGTTTTTTATTTGAACACAAAAAAACTTGTAAAAGCTCACCGAGCTTTTCAGAACCCCTACCTCCTTCCTTTCAGGCTACAATAATTGTTAAATGATGACTTTTCTATATTTATGAAAATATGTTCTTCAAAAATGAATTGGGTAAAATACTGGTGATCAAAACTGTCATCCTATTTGGTGTTTTTTTAAAAAATGAAATTCATAATCCACGGAAAGTGGCTCTTACTTCTAATGGTATCACCTGACCCCCATAACTGAATTATAGGTTTATAATCATACTGCCACTGTCCATCACCCAAGAATGACATGACACAACAATACGCGGTGGATTACCCCCACAGCCACTGGGTCTTTTTCATCACATCTTTCCCTTCCACACACTTCCCTCCAGAAAGTTTTGATTAGTAGAAATGCATTCAGATTTCCCTGTGGATGAAAAGAAGGGAAGTGTTTGACATTTTCAAGACAATCTCAGATGGTACTGTTCGGCCCATTGCTTTTCCATTTCCTCTTGAGTCTTTACTAAGTCCAGTGCACAACAGTTAATGTGGTTTTCACAAAGCAGTGATCAGTAATGTAAATACCATTTCTTCCCTCAAGACTTATAATGAATTCTGTGTTTCTTAAGCTTGTTTCTTTCACAATTTGTCATGTCAAGGATGTTAAAGATGATATTTGGAAATCACAGAACAGTTAAACCATAAACTGCTGTGTTCCTGTCCATTAGTAAGAAAAGTTTGACTGCGAGGATATTTTGTTGGAAGGGTTGTATTAACAGTCATTTACATATATATATATATTTGTAGTGCTGCGCCTGCTTCTTTCATGTACCTTAAAATTACTACCAGATAATGAATGACCTCCTATTAAACTCATTTTTTGTAACGCATCTTCCTGAAGTATAGGCATTAGACGACCTTGCTGCTCAGCCAAGGCAATTTTGCCTGGTGCAATATTATGTTACTAGACAAAGGCATTTGAAAAAGGCCATACATTTTATTTTCTAAATCAATACTTTCTTTTGCTGCCTACTGAAAAATCCTTTTCTAGTGCTTACAACACATTTGAGAGTTAGGATAGGATTGTAATATTCAGTAACAGACTGCGACAATAACTAGCATTCTTAAAGATTAATTTTATTTGCCCTGCCTTTTGCCTGCAAATGTTATCCACATAATGCTTTTCAGACAGATTGTACCTTGTTAGTTTCCCTGCTTCATAGTATACATATATTAATGAATACGTATTTTCATTGATGACAGTGTAAGGCAAGTTATTTCTCTCATAGTGTTATTCTACTGTTTATTCATGTGCATATTTTAAATTTGCAATGGCTTGTTGGAAAGTCTAATTGATTGTCACTGATTACTAGCCAAAGTTCTGCTTTTGTTAAGACACCATTACATAAAATTCTGATCATTACATGAAAGTTTAATTCTGATTATTAGATCCTAAGGATATTCTTTTCAAAATCACAGCAAACTCTTTATCAGTGAATGTCCATGAAAACACTGTGTTAAAAATGTTAGAAAACACAGTTTTTCTAGTTGTCTTTATAATGAGAAATAGAGACTTTTCTCAGTTAAACAAGAAGATATATTGACCTTTATAGTAATCCTGCCATAATTGGACTGGTAAAGCATTAGAATATAGAATCCACAATTAACTAACTCTCCGTGCAGAGAGAGCAATATCTCAGCTGAAAAAGATCAGATTGCTTGTCAGGAAAGTCTTACTGATGCAAGACACAAAGTCATATGCAGACCATCTACTATAGGTATCCAGCTGCAGCAACTACTGTGGCACGCAACATCAAGGAAGCAATGGGGGAGTCAAACTATCTGCCACCCAACCCAATGCCATGAGATCTCGACTGTCTCTACTCTCAACAGACAGAAATAGGGAAACACATTCTCTCTACCCGCTGTAGGTGCATATATTATATGTTGTTCCTACTTCTCTCCGTTGACAGTACAGAGGATCCTTGGTCTGGCATCATGGTATAATAAGCCATGTGAATGATTCATGACTGTCTTCAGCTTAGAAACCATTATAGACATGCACAGTGCCACAGTAGGTGGTTTGCGCACAGCCCATTAACCCAAGTATTAAAGATAGGTGATCAGAAGTAGTCATTTTTGGTGAGGTAACTATTCCCAAGGTGTATGGATAAGGACTCCCCAGTATAACTTCTTTCAATCCAAAGTTTAAAAGTGTTACAGCAAGCTGGACAATGTAATTTACGCTGTGTGAGGACTATGCAATGGAGGATCAGAAACGCCTTCGCCAGCCTCTCTGGCCCTCCTTCCACTGCAGCTAGTGAGAGTTTGCCATCGGCTCCAGTATCAGGAGAAGCATATCTAACAAGTTTGATACCAACCATTTAAATTTGTGCTTATATCCTCGGTGTCTCTCTCTCAAACAACACTGATGAAACTTACTTTATTAGTTCATAATTACAACAGTAATAGAGTGTGGGGCGATCTTTTACACTGTTGCTTAATATTCAGTACTGTATGTATATATATACTTGACACCTCAGTGAAGACTTTGACATGCCTTATTCATTCTTGTTATTTTTATGGTATTGGTTTTGTTAGATTGCTTTACCATATAAAGAATAAAACTATAACTGCTCTGACCTAAAATTGTCCAATTCATTTTTATCCAAGATGTGTTAAACAAATCTAAATCATGTTCATCAGTTCTTCTCATTCTCATCACCCTTCACTCACACCATGAAGGCAATGTATATTAGTGGTTTGAAAACAGGGATTTGATATTCTCTGATGGACTCCAATAAATATCTGAAGTAAGTACCTGCCTCGTGTCTTGTGGTTTCTTGGCTGTGAAATGAAAAGTGCTCTCTGCAGGCCAGCAATGTTAATCCCATGATTGTCAGCTACTGGAGAATCATGAGGTAAAAGGAATCTTTAAAATAATTTATGAGGAGTTCATTCTACAACATTCTTTTTCCAGCTATATTTATGTGCCAACCATGTTCTCCTAAAATCTGTCAGAAAAGTGAAGAACATTGTGGAAGCGTCAAAAGTCATGACGTCTAAGGATGAAATTTCAGGCAGGAGTTATTTATTTATTCTCTTGCAAAAGGTGAGAGCTTTCTGTGACTATATGTAAGATAGTTTAAAAAATGGTACTCAGTTGTTATTTTGACTTACTTATTAGTTCTAAATCAATCAGATTGGGAGCTAATTTAATCGTAGCATTTTATTGCAATTGTTGAACACCTTTTTTTTTTTACATAAGACTGCCCATGATACAGGAGTCTTAAAATGTAAATCAGTCTTGTTCTTTAAGAAATGTGGGATCTGGCAAATTAGAGGGGTCTGTTTCTCCATTTTAATTTGACTTATTCTAATTCCTGCAGTGGAGTCTAAGATTTCATACTAGGTTGTTAAAGTGTCAATACAGCCTCCTTAAAATTCTTCCATTGATGCGGTTCTAAGTTTAAGGGTTTTGCTCAGCTGCCTACATATCGCTGTCTGGTGTCACTCGAAACAGCTCAGGCTAGCCAAGACATCTGCCCAGAGCCAGCAGACATGACACAGGACCTGCAGAGGCCCTCCACCCTTCCAGATTGGCAGCTGGATGTCCGGGTGGGATGGTCTCGAGAACCTCAAATGAAACTAAAGGCCTAAGTTTAGGCAAGAGAATCAATTTCCTAAATTTGGGTGAGCTGACTCCCACCCTAACCTGGTGCAAACCTAGATTTGGATGCACTGAATCTCACCCTGAGGAGGGGTTTTGTTGTCTAAATGGAGGCACCGTTGCCATTCTGGGTACTCCAGGGTTCGGTTCAGCTGCCCACTGGATCTGTTGTATATCCTGTGTCTCCATCTTCTAGTCCCACTCATCACACCTTGGATTTTCTAGGATATCTCAAATGGCACTGGACACTTTTGTGGGGCTTACTGAGTCATAGCTTGTATTGCATCCAAGATATCTGTGTGTAGCTGGCAAATATGCAGAGCAGCAAGAAATCCATGCCTTTCTGGGGTAGGGGCTGGAGCCAATGCATGGCACCGCTGAGCATCTCCAATGGCACTGTATTGGAGTACCTCTGGGTACCCACACTAGGTGTCTAAGAAAGATGAAGCCTGCTACCTTCTGGGAGTGTCTCTCGCTGAATTGAGAGAGACCAGCTCATTTTAAAACAGTATTTGTGAGCAAATCATTTGAGCAGGGTTGAGAATGCACTCACTTGATTAGAGTGGACTGCCCTCTTCCCCATTCTAGACCAAAAAAAATAAGTTTTGAAACAAAAAATAATATTTTGCAGTTTTCAGCCTCAAAAAATTATTTCCAGGTTCTAATAATTTTGCAGTATTCTTTACTTTCTTAAAGCAAGGCAAACCTTGCTGTGCACGTTTCATGCTCTACAAGGAGGCAAAACCAGTCGCTTATCATAGAAGAGCTTAGTGGAAGCATCAATTTAAAATTCTGCTACTTGCCTGAAGAGACATTACCTGCAACAGTGCATAAAGTCTTCTGTGAATCATGGAAAACCTGACAATTAATAACTCCTTTTAATTATTATTCTTTTCTCAAGCACCTATCACGAGGTTCTATTAATTAATGGTGCCTTGCTTTAAATCCTGCTGGAACAGAATGAAAATGTGAATCGCGAGAGATTTGATTCAGTTAAGTGTCCAAAATCTAGCTGCCTATTCAAACACCACTGAATCCCTTTAATCTAGAAATACTATGATGACAATTTTCTCTGCCAGATTTCTGGTATTTGTTTTGTGACTGGATGAAATATTGCAAGTCTACTATGATTTTTTGTCTCATCAGAATGCAAATAAAATTCAAGGAGAATGAAATGTGAGAAAGTATTAAAAAGGTGAAAATATAACTAGCTAACTGTTTGAAAACAACAAATGCTTTTATTTGAATGACAAGTCAAGGTTCTGGTCTGTTCTTTTACCTGTTAGAGATGATATTTGGAAACCAGCCTTAGCACTGAAATGATATTGGTATACTAAATTCTGGGGCTTTGCTGAATTTATTAACTCACTCTTGTTTTAATACACTATTGAACGTAATATTTGCATCTGTGAAATGCATATCCATTCACTTGAATGTTTGGGTAGTCGAGATGGCAAACATTAATAAATCAAACTGACTGTTGTCGCTAATCCAGGAAAAACTGTGGCCTAAGAAAATGTTTTCTGATGCATTGCTGAGCTCAGACATAGCAGAGAGCCATCAAATACAGATGCCAAGCTAATAAAAAAAATGTGCAGGTGTCAAGTATTTGCAATATGATGTAAATGCAAGAAAAAACTCCCCTGGAATTGGGATCTGCATGAGGAATGATATTATCTTATAAGCAGAGAGACGATAGCCTGTTTTTGTGCAGCTGCACATGATGGATGGTGCTCACTTCTGAGATCAGCTTCATCTGACCAAGCCCAACCCACGGGAGGGAGTGCAGGGCTAGGCAGCCCACGCAGCCGGGGTCTCTGGGGACGGGGCAATGAGAGAGCATTAAACATATGAGGGGCTTGGAGAAGGGACTAGCCTACTGCAACAAGCCAGCTTTGATGCTTGTAATTACTGCAAATAAATTATTGGATGAGATGGTGAGTATGGGAGAGAGGGGAGAGGAAAACAGAAGTCCAGGAGCCACAGAATAATATTGAGGAAAATTTTGAGCTGAGTATCAGTAAAGACGTCCTTAAAGTGAAACAGATAAAGACGCCAAGTATGGCCTCTGATTTTGGTTTTTGGGATGAAGTTTCTCTTTCTTGCCTTTTTTTTTTCCTGGTTAATGGTTTTCTTCAGTTATGTATTTGTTCAATTTTGGTACAGACATTAATTAATACAAATCAATCAATAAAACTATGTAAATACAGAAACTCCTCACAAACTCTTCATTAAATGTTAAAAACTTCCATCTTTTAACTGTAACCCTGACCATACTTAACTGAGAGTACTTACGATACAAATGGTTAATACATGGGAGAACCATTTGTGCTACATATTTTATAATGCTTTTTAAAAATACAGCTAGGTTTAAGCCTTATTCTACCTTCTCCCACTGTTATGAATATTAATAGATAAGTTAGAGCAGGGTGAAATAGATATATTTGCAAAGCAAGGCAGAAAGAGCCAAAAGGACAAGACAAGCAATGTAGAAGAGAGGAGGGAGACTGGAGAAGTCTCCAGAGGAACCAGCAGAGGTGAAATCTCTGGGCACCTCCCAGCAGAAAAACATAGAGCTGGGAAAATCCTTCACTGCAGCGGAAACACATGAGAAATTTGGATAGGCTTTTTTTTCTTTTCCCAACTGTTGTGAAGCTTGGAAAACTTTGTTTCCCAATTCAGTAATTCTTGCCATATGTGCAGTTACAGTGCCCTGAAATGTTGAAATGTTTGGGGGACCCTTCCCTAAAACAATTTCGAAGTTCCTTAACCATGCCACAGCCACAACTGAAAACTAAGGGATTTCTATTCTAGAGAAAGCTGCTCCACTACACACTCCATGAAATGTGGAAGGAAAAAAGTCTGACATTCCCTGGCTGCAAAATGCATTTACTGGAACTTTTCAGGCAAAGGCAATATTCCAAGTAGTCATTTTATTGTTCCATAAATTTCCATTCCCATTCACCTTGCTCTGTAAAACCTGCCCTTACTTTGCTTCCAAATGAAATAAATCGTGGAATATTAGACAAAAGTAGAGGGAGCAATTTTGTACAGCGCTACTAGAGATGTGCTTTCCGGAGAGCAGCTATACTGATATTGAATGACTGACAGCAACTAAGGCAAAAATGAGCATGAGACAGGCTGTTGTGATGAGCTGACACAATTCATCTGTCTGAATAACACAATTAAGTATACATCTGAAAAACATGACTAGGCAATCCCCAGACTAAGCTAAAACATTTAGATAGAGGCAAGACTGAAATGAAAAGTACCACTTTTTTCCTCCCTTTTCAGTTTTAAGTAGAAATATACCTTTTATCTTTCTGTTCATCTGTCTTAGCACAGCCACCAGGGTATACTTTTTTCTTACCAGCAGATAGACATAGTGTAAATGAGCACTGAGCTCTGTCATCTCTCTCTCCATATGTCATGTCCCTGATCAGATTTTTTTAGCTGGGAGGCTGCATTTAAAAACAGCAAATTCTACATTAAAAACATGCCTTCATTGTTTTTGCAAAATCATAAGTCTTATCCTAAGATTACACATGGAAAGAGTTGGAGGGGAAAAAAAAGGAGGTAGGAAAGTGTACTTGGCCGAAATAAAAGGGTGATTTTTCCTTCTGTTAAAAATCCAGCTTTTTCTTTTCTCAGGAAGGATTGTGCTTTGCCTTCACAAGTGGTATTTTTCAAAGCTCCAAGCTGAATTCTAAATCCATAGGGTTTGGCACACCGAGTGGGTGTACACATCTGCAGGAGAAGCAGGCTTTCTACATCTCGTCGAAGCTCCCGTCTCCAGGCATGGGGAGGAGATGCAGCCGCCTTGGGATGTGACACAAATCTGAACAGTCTTAGAGCTGCTCTAAATGAAGCCATTTTTTCACATCTCTGCCGGACAGCTATGCCAAGGGGACCGGCAAGACCGTAGCATGCCAAGCAAGAGTGCACCTGCTAACCACGAAGCCAGTTGCTGACGTAGGTCCTAAGGACTGTAAGTAAATTTGATGTGCATCTGCAAGGGCTGAGCACACCGGCTCCCCTCACGATCCTCTCGCCGTGCACAGCCAACCGGAGCAACACAGAAAGAAGCAGCTCTTTGGCAAGGTCTCCCCACCCCGCGCAGCTGCTGACCATGGGATGGTAGGACACGGCAGCATGAAAGACAGTGGAAGAATTTGTTGATGAAAGCCAGGCTGGAGTTTGACAATCTCCAGTTAAAATGAAACAGAAATCCAATGAAGAAGGCTTAATAAGCCTTTCAGGCTCTATCTGAAATTGGTGGCAACCAGCCCAAAAGAAGCCAGTCATCAGCCTTATTCCCGACAATAACAGCTTCTGAGCATTTAACGTATTTAGTAGCTTTTCTGTTAACTCAAGCAGAGGAGGCAACTGTGAAACTGTTACAGATATTTGAGCAATAAAGCCTCCACATAAAAATGAAGCTGCTGAAAGATGTTTTCAAGCAAAAGGCACCAAAAAAAAAGCCAGTGAAACCTCAGGAGACCTTCTTCTAAGGCAGAAATCAAAAAATGTGCTAAGAGATGGGATGGACCAAACCCTCAGAGATGGATGGCAGGGAAACAGGCCTGGAAGCAGCCTGGGACGCAACAATGAAATCACCAAGTGAAGGAAGCTTCAATAGGGGACTTTGTGGCCACACCACTGAACGTTTAAGCACCTGTCTCCCAGGCATCAGTCCACCTAATGCAATTCACCATATCCAAAACACAGCTGAGCTCTCTGCTACATGACCGAACAAAATCAGGAACCACAAAAGGAGACCCACCACAGACAGAACTACAGTGCTGAAAAAGTAGCTTTGTAGTCTAGTCTGTGAGAAAGCCTGAGGGCAGAGATGAGGGCTGAAAAGACTTCATCTGAGCTGGAGATCGAGTCACAGCCTCCTTTATTCAGGCACTTGGAAGTGGGCAATGCTTGGAGTCAGGCCATGCTTTCCTTCCATCCTGCCTGCTGAAGTTGCTCCAGGGTTCATGGGTTTGTCAACAGGAGAGACAACAAGGCAGTGAAGGGAGGCGAGACAAACAGGGAGGGATCATCTGCTGTGGAAGAGACCTGACCGCTTACTCCCTCTCTACTGAATAGCTTGGTACGTTCAGGTTTCTCACTTTCATTGTCACATTTACTAGCTTAGTTGCTCTCTGCAAATCCCATCTGTCCTGGCACAAAGGGTGGCCTCAGGACCCTTTGAAGGGGAAATACATGGAGATGGAAACCACCATGAGTGCAGACAGGATAGGTGAAGAAGATCAGGACAGGCAAAGTGAACCAGACCTGCGGACACTGCAGTTAGGTGCATACCTGGAGCCCTATTAAGTGATAGGTTGAGGGTCACATTTTCTTCTCGTGTTTCTTCCTTGGAGGACCCCCTGCTAGTATCGGAGCATGATTTTGGAGCTATACAATGCAATGGCTTGTACATTTGCTTAATCTGAAACCCAGTGCAGAGGTAACTTTTGATGTCCATGGTTCTTCAGCCTTTAGGAGAGGAGGTAGATGCCCCCTCACAAGAAGAGAGAGCTGGTACCATTTCTTCTGGCCATCCAGGTCTTGGAAAGCCTAGTTTTAGCAAAGAACTCTGGATAATGAGTATCTGCTGTGTCTCAGCCGCAGGAGCACTGAAGTAGAGCAGGATCATAGATGCAGCCTTGTTCGTAACCTGACTTTCTCCAGGCAGCTGTGTGCGGGGCACTTAACTGGCTGCATACACTGCATGAAGGGCCAAAGGGGGTACCTCAGGAAACTAAGTTTCCTTCCTGGTTGCCATCAGCCTACATGCCTGGTTCTGTAAATGTGCATCTTCACTACTAAATTTAGCTGATAGTCTTTGAATCTGCTTCTCTTCTTTCTCTTTTCTTCCCATCACAAGCACAGGCACACAACGTCTCTCCCAAAAGCAGTGTCAAGAAAGCAGTTAATAGAAGCAGAAGGTCAGTAATGGCATTGCAATTTCCAATTTTACAATAACAGCCACGAGATGTGGTTGCTTTACGTTGCTTCTTTCCTAAATCAGGGGCAGAATCGGAACAGATTCCTTTTCAAGCATTCAGCTAAACAGCCAGCAATGAGATTTATTTTAATTCAGAAAATAGGTTCTCACTAATTCCTTCAGAGAATTTTCATGATAATCATTTGCACAAAGGCACAGGCCATGACTGACAGAGATGATGTGGCTGCCACCAGCTTACTATAGAGTCAAAAAATTAGGCACCTTACCCACTGGAAGACTCGGAAAGAGGCATTAGCTGCCCATGGATCCAGTACAGCCAATTGAGAGAGCAATTAACTAGTGACTAGAGAGAATTAAACTCCTCAGAAAGATAATCCACACAAAAGCCCTACACGCAGAGCTGGAAGCTGCATAGGTCTAGCTAATAAAAAGGTTGAGAAAGGGATGTTTTTGAGCACTTCTCCCTCTCCGGAGCTGAAACATCTCATTTGCAGCTGTGTGTTACATGCTCCTGTGTGATTCAGAACCTTTTGTCAGAAGAAAGCAACAATTCAGCAGGAATTATTTGGAGGGGGGGATGGACGGGGGGTGTGTGATGATTACACCTATCTCAGCTTGAAGTCATTCAGGAGTGCACCTCCCACCTGCCAGCAAAGTATCTTGAGTAAAAAGCAACCACAGAGATGGATGTGCTGGTCCCTCATCCTTCCTCCCTGGACTGGGCTGGGTGACTGCTCAGTTATGAATGTGAGAGGAAAAAGCGATGGACAGAAGTGGTTCATGGGCACCAGTGACCCCTGTCCCGGGTGGGCACTGCCCTCCCTCTCCCCATTTCGGTGCCTGCCCTGAGCCCAGCGCTGCCAGCAGTATGAAGGCAGGGCACCCCAGCGGGCGCCGCTCCATGCCCCCACCCCACACTGACTCCAGGAGCTGAGGTCACGCTTTGCACTGATTTGTAGGACCAGAATCCCAGGGTGTCCTGGGCTCTGTGGAGATTGGGGATGGTGTGTTTTCAGCACTGTTTCCCTCAGCTTAGGAGTCTGTGGGAGTCTTTGCCTCTGGTTATGGGACAGAAGAGTCCCTTTTCATCTCACCCTGGCAGTAATAGCTTCAGTACAATTTATGCAACAACAGATTGCAGGTATTTACTAACACCTGCATAAACCAGCAACAAAAAATGCCTTTTCTGTAGTTTGGGATGAGTGGAACATTAAAACATGTAAAACCAACCTTTACAATCAGACTTGCTACAGGATTTCCTCCCACCGTTTTGTAATGTGCCTATGCTCAACTTTCTTCCTTTTTAAGCATTTCACATAAAGTTTACCTGTGCTTCTTCCTTTCACCAAGGACACAACTTTCCTTGGTTGCAGACCAAGACTGTACTTTTTAAAAAGGGAGAAAAACAGCTTTCTGGTGTCACCAGGTAATTTTCCAGTAAGCCGCGAGAGGGCAGGTTGTGCTCTCTATACAGCTTGCTTCAGCCAGATTTTTACAAGCAACTGTTAAGACCAGTCACAGTTTTAAAGCCCTAATTATTAAACTAAGGCCCAGCGAGTGGAAAGAATAACACACGGTTCTTTGACCCTGGCATTTTTTATGTGCATAGTATCAATCTAATGCCCTCATTGCTTTTCTTCTGGAAAGGAAAACAACTTTCTACTCAATTTACAAGTAAGAACTGAGCAACTCTCCCTTGTTTTACCCACCCGCCCTTAGGCAAAATCAGTTCTAACAAGTTAGCTGCTACGCTGCATTTTTTACATTTCTCCCCTGGCTCTTTCCTCCCTCTACCCCACTGCCACTGCCACTTGCCCATAACCAGGGCAGCATCAGGTGGACAACGATCTGAGCATGTGGTGAGTAAATCATAACTTTGCCCCAAAAAGTCCACATTTTAGAGGTAATTTTTGTGAGTTACACATACTCAAAGCTAAGTATATGTGAAGACCTACTGAGATCTTCTTTCTAGTCCACATGGCTAGTATTGGGCAGGCCTAGAAGAAATACCAGAAATCGCTACTAACTGGAATTTTTTTTTCCAGGCTACAAAAGCAGAGTTTTTCTAAGACTCAGGACCTTAAAAAAGGCAAAATCTGAGCACTCCATTACTGTAATATATTAAGCACCAAAGCTGACACAATCTGATCAGGACTTCATTTGCTGTGTAAAAACCCTGTCTCAAGATAACATAGGAGAGCCACCCAAATGTGGTCCAAATCCATGTCTAAATAAAGAAATATATAAGGAAAGTATAAAGGAATGTTTAAGACAGGGTCTAGGGAGTGCCACATCCAAACCTGATCCCCCACCTGCAGACCTGGTTAATGCAAGCTATCTCAGTCTTGTTACCTTGAGTCCTGGGTCCCAGACTTTGGAAATTTAAGTCTAGATTCGTGAAACAGTGCAGCAGAGCCAAAATAGAGAAAGATGAGCACCATTTTCAACTTCTGTCACGGGTCCCTAACACAGAGGTAAAACACAGGTGTATACCTAGCTGTCAGGGAACTCCTGCTCTTAAATTTTAGGAGAATTTGAGTTTGGAGGTTTACCTACTGTTAACATCAGCTTTATTGGAAATAACACATGGAATTGATCATGCTTCTGAAATAAACTGTAACCAGGGGGTTCCTATACTATTTTGTTAAACAGCATGAAACATTTGGAACCTTAAAAGAGAACTATGTCATTCAGAATATTTATTGATAACTGTAAAATAATACGTTATTCAAATATATATGTAGAGTTAATAACTTTCAGCACATCTCTGAGCTGCTAAATGAAATCAAAACCACACTGAGGTGAAAAATTATCTTGGTTATTCAAGTTGGTTTTCTTCTATTTGGATTCTCAGCTGTCTTGATCTAAACCTATAGAGGATGACTTACAAGTGTCACACACTCCAGATAACATTTGGTAATGAGAAAAGTCTAGCCTATCTTGGGCCTTGCACATATGTACCCAGAGACATCATATATTACAATTCACAAGATAACGGGAAAACCTGAATGAGAACAATGTAGTCAGCTGCCGAAGGAGTGTGTGATAAACTCTCAGCTAAGATCTCAGTAAGGCAATCAAGGTCACTTCCTACAAGAATAAACAAAGAAATAAAGCGAGGGCACTAGGCCTCTTCCATGTACTTTTTGGGGCTGAAGCTCACATTCATCAGTGGTTCAAAACCTCTTCTCTGCCTTCGGTGCTGGAAAAGTACAAGCAGCAGAACGAGCATGGCCAGAGCTATAAGTGCTCCTCCAATTGTGGATCCAACCATGACAGCCCACGCTTGGGTTTCTTCAAGTGAATCTGGAAATACGAAACGTCTGAAGTGAGGACAGCCCATAATTTCATTTCTCAAATCACAGGGAAGAAAGAAAATATCCCACAGCCTGCTATTTATGATTACTTGTGTGGCTTAGAGACGCGCTGGCCACAGGAGAAGCTGGTAATGCACCGTGTAAGCAACAGACATACCAGAGCCAGAGATGTTTCCTGCCAGAGAAGTCTACAGCTGAATTTAATCGTCAACCTTTCATACAAATTAAAGTGTTGAGAACGGGAAAGGTTAACAGTGACAAGACAAAAAGATCATTCTCTTACCTAATTTGGCCAAAATTATGAATTATTTAAACAATTCTTTCTATAATGACATGTCAGCATAGCTGTTTCCAAGCTATTTTTGTCAACACAAAACCCTCAAATTTTCCTATAGACCACAAAGCAGCCTATTGTCAAACTTTTAACTAAAAACACTACTTAGTGTGGTTCTGCCAACCAGCTCCAGATCACATCCTCTGATTTTGAACCACTTCTGGGGAAGCACTTGTGTCTTCTAAGATAACGTTGCCCATTCTTATAATAACCCTGCTCCACTTGGCTGAATAACTTTATTTTGTGTTTTCATTTATGCTTTCAGAAGCAAAAATTGCCTGCTGGCCTGTTCTGAAAAATGCTACATATACTAAGATGGCAATAACTACATTTGCCTAAATATTCAGTAAAAACTCTCAAAAGGGCTTAAGATATTTAGAAGGTACTTAGACTTATGGGCTTAAATCCAGATGGCTCAAGGAGATGTCACACTGACTATAAAAGTGACTAAAAGTTGTGTGCCCCAATCTGCAGTCTCTGTCAACAAAAGAGTTGAGGGCAATCATGCCCAAGTTCAGTAAGGTCCCAAAATGAATTGTTTACCACTTCGCCATCTCTCCAGTAAGAGCCAGCAGTGTATTACATGTTGACTTCTAATGTGGTTACATGAAGGAGAATTAGCAAGTTACATATTTAGATAAAAGACAAGGGTTTGGATGTAAAAACTTTATTGTCTGAACACTGACCGTGCAGACAGGGATAGAAACACTGCTTCACAGTGAGCTAACAACTTATTTAGGTGGGAGTTGAGAAGCAACAGAATCACAAGCTGCTTTTTTTCCTCTCTGGGTACCTCATGCCCAAGGGGCAGCAGCATTTCCAAAGCAGGAGGGAGTACAGTGGTCCAGAGGGAGGAAAACTTAAACTCCATAAAAGGGGAAGTTTAAATTTTCAGGGGAAATTATGGGGTCACCCCTGAGAAAAGCACTGCAGAAGCAGCTAGTATGCCTCCAGAAGTCAGGGCTCCCCTGTATGAATGCAGCCTGAGGACAAGGGTTTCAATCTTTTGCAGTCTAGAGACCTTTAAACAGTCTCCACAGATTAAAACCACAGATATGTGGTAAGCATTTAGAAAAAAATTCTGGACACATAGGTTAGATAAGCACCTAGAGCCTCTCAAAGCAATTCCGAGGTGGAGAAAGAAACTGCACAGATTTAATCTTTGGTAAAGCATCTGAAGCATGGTTTTCATGCATTTCTTACTCTTGCGCCTTTTACAAATATTTGTAACTCCTGTTGCAAATTCTGGATTTTGTGCATAAATACTTTGCTTTCTTGTTTTTTGTCCTTATCTGATTTGTGTCAAAGGTAATTTCAAACGAATAGACAAACCCAAAGGCACATCACACCTGTCGACATGGAAAATCTTTAAAATTGGGGTTTTACAACACAAAACACCCAAGTACATCTCTCCAGGGTATCCAAAGACTAATGGAGTTCATCTCTAATGAGATTCATGGCGCAGGATTATTCAGGGCTCTGTGCAAAACAAGTATTTTCTAATGACCGGTGTTAGCCAGACGAGCTCCCTGGCAGAGTGCCTGACCTCTGGCAGATTAAAGGATCCTGTAACAGGCTTAAACAGTGCTGGGAGCAGGAGCCAAAATCAAAGATTCCTCAACCCCAAAGGAGCACCGTTGTCAATGCCGGAGCAGTACAAGCTGATCCATTTTGCAGCAGAGCAAACTAAGTATGTGCACACTTGTAGTTACCACGGCTTACCTGGTGAGTTGTAACTACCGGTGCTACAGTATGTGATTGCTAGTGAGCAGGTGAATAGACCCAAGTGTTTTGTGAAAGTGCCTTATTTTCCAAATGCCTGTGTCATTGAAAACATGAACTGTCTCATCTCTTGGCCTGGAACAGCCTCCACACCTCTGAGACGTACCTGGCAGGTCAATGGCGTAGGTGTAGCCGAGCTGCTCCACAGTTTGGAAGAGCTCGTCGTTGGTCACAGGAGGGAAAAAAGGCACCATGTTATACAGTCTGTTGTGACCGATGGGGGCCAGCTCCTCAGGCCAGGCATTGTCAGGGGGGCTAAACCGCTTCATCCACTCATCAAAGATGGCATCAGTAAAGGAGTGAAGAACCTGCAAATCCAGGCGCATATATAGGTATATATATGGTATATATAGCTAGGTAGATATGGTATATATAGCTAGGTAGATATAGGGCATATATAGCTAGGTATATAGGTATATGTATAGGTATATAAAGCACTAATACAGGAAAGTTGTTTCCAAGTTAAGTTCAAACAACTATTACAAATGTCTGGGGCAGTTCAAATTAATTTCTGATGTACTCATGTTTTTTAATTATCACCCTGGAAAAAAATTTAGAAAATATCTTACAGAAAATAATCTTGCATATAGAATTACAGCATAATGAAATGAAGATTCCATTGTGTAAGAAAGGAATTAATGTAGGAATTCAAGAATTATTAAGGAAATAAGCTGGAGAACCACTACATAAGTATTTGGGCTGATTTCTCCAACAACAGATTGCAATCTTAAAATAAAGGTAAGAAAGAAATTAATTGTATTAGAATTTCTCCATATAATCCCTGTAGTTTAATCTAAAAAAGAGGAAAAGAAATTGGCATGAATTTATTAGGAGAGAAAGATGTGTAAGCAGTGTCAACTGTTTCATTTGCACATTGCTGTTTGTGCTGCTCATTGCAGTGCAGCACTGCACCAACACACCAGGGAAATCACATTATTTCTATTCCCCAAGAGATCCTAAAATTAGATGTGATTCCTTTTAGCCTCTGAAGTTTTAAACAAAGAAACAAACTACTCAGTCTACTGCTCTAAAATAACTAACCCCACTTTCAGTTTTTCTCATTGCTGTAAAAGTGTCTGGTATAAGCCATTAAATTTAGATACCATCTAATCAGAGGATGCAGGGCAACATGACTTGGAATAGCAGGTCTTCTCCCTAAAAACTTATTTTATATTTCACAAATCACCCTGAGATTTCTTCCCTCTTTATTTGACCATTATGCAGGTGTGGCAGCGTTCAAGAAAAGAGAAAAGATTTCTCCTTTTCTATTTAAAGGACTTATTTTTAGGGAGTTCACTTTACTGTTCTGCAAAACTTTCAGTTTTTCTCATTGCTGTAAAAGTGTCTGGTATAAGCCATTAAATTTAGATACCATCTAATCAGAGGATGCAGGGCAACATGACTTGGAATAGCAGGTCTTCTCCCTAAAAACTTATTTTATATTTCACAAATCACCCTGAGATTTCTTCCCTCTTTATTTGACCATTATGCAGGTGTGGCAGCGTTCAAGAAAAGAGAAAAGATTTCTCCTTTTCTATTTAAAGGACTTATTTTTAGGGAGTTCACTTTACTTTTGTTCTGCAAACCTCTGGTGAGACAGCTGCCTTTGAGCCACAGCCACCGCCACTCAGGCTGGGGGAAAAAGACATACCACAAAGATGGGATCGTTGGCGGCTGCATGAGGGAGAACGCTGGTCCCATTCAGGAAAGAGTGAGCCAAATTATGAAGGCTCAGCATCGGCGAGTTAAGGACTCCACCTGGTTTATCGAAGCCCTCCAGCGCGTTCCTGTGGGTGGGTAAAAGCAGCATCAAGTAACCGTATTTTGCTCACAAACGCGCACGTAAAGAAAGCCCGTGACCCAGCCGGCTCCGGAGGAGCTGAAGGACAAACCTGAAACTGAAACTAGAATTGCGGAAAAAGGGGGGGCTGTCGAACTCCTGCAGGGAAAGGCACCTCCTGACATCCTCCACGGTGGGCAGCTGCTCGCTGGAGACCCCAGGCGGCCTCCGCCGCAGCGGTCCTTCATCACTCCCGTTGCACAGCGTGACCAGGCGGTTGTAGTCATCCAAGCTGAGTGAGAAACAGAAAGAGGCACAAGTTAGAAGGTGATGATGCCTGGCTTGTTGGCGTTTTCTCCTGTGATATAAAAGACGCCTCAGTGGTACGTGTGAGAGAGCAGGGGTTAGGGACTGACACCCCCTGGGGCATCTCAGTTCACCTCCCATGGCCTGGGAGCTGAATTTATTGCAGGACTGCCACCACGCCATGACATTCTGCAGCTCTGCGGCCTCTGTGGACCATCAGTTATTTGGGCCAAGACTCGGCAGGCTCATCCTCCACAGAGAGAGGATGCTTTAGAAAAGGCAAGCACAACTCCCTTCACACCTACTCCTCTCCTGAGGTCTTTGGAAGAACAGTTTTTGCCAGACAATCTAAAAGAGTCTTTTGAATTTTGAATTGAAAAGCTTTCAGTCCTGAGTAAGGAATATTTTTTTAACTCTTAACAAAGAGGAAAAAAAAACAGGAAAGTCCCACTGCAGGGTGGGCTAAGAAAATGCAAGGAATGGCAGTAAACAGGATTTCACTTTCCATCCCTCATTCCCTTTAGAAGAAAAGCAACTGCAATGCGTTGCATCTTCTTTTTCAGGGCCTGGAGGACATCTTGCTGTTGCAGGCGTTGCCCACTAGCTAATGGGGAGCAAGTCCTTTATATATAGTCTCCCTGATATACAAGGAGAGAAAGAGGGAAGGAGGAGGAGAAAAACAGTGTAACACTTGTGAAAAAATTCTGTGAATGTGTAAAATGAAACAGCATTTTCAGAAACTCCTGAAATAAATGAAAGCCCTTCTCTGTTTGACCTTGGCAAGGCAAAAGTTTAGCCATTTCAGTTTTCAAGAAAAAACAAAACCCTATTTATCTTAGAGAAAAAGTAGGGGCAAGACTTAAAGCCAACTGGCGCCTAAAGCTAGAAGTTCAAGTAGTTCTTTAGGTACCCAGAGAAACAGACTCTTCTGAAAAGCCCTGAGCTCTCGGTACCTCTGTCTGACTGACTGCACGCTGCCCTGGAGCCGACAGAAGAAGGTTTTATGAGTATTGTATCCAGCAGCATCTTATGTCGTAGCACCCCAATCCTGTACGTCAAAGCCCTGCCCTCACCCAGATCAGCATACGCCCACAGACAGGGGGCAGCAAGCATGGGGCTGTCTCTGTGTTGTTTTCCATGTGAAATCTCAGCCGTTTTGAAGTCAATCCCCAAACTGCACTAAATATATCAGGGTTAAGATCTCACCCAATACAAGGGAACAGATTTTTCAGCCTGTCTCTAGCTTCCTATATGCCAAAACAGTTTTCTGTTTCTGCAGCCAAAATCAGTTGGGTGTTTGTTACAGAGAACCAACACGCAGGCGTTTCTTCTTTAAAAAGTACTTGCCAATGTGCAAACTCTTCAGACTTCTGGCAGCCTCAAATTGGCTGAATCGACTAAAATCCTGTACCAAAAGAATCATCTTTAAAAAATATACTTCCATAATACCAGGGGGGAAAGTTTACGTAGCACCATCTACACACAAACCGACCGTGATTCCCAGTTTTAAAAGACGTCTTGGCTCTTTTCCTGCCGCTCACTCACACTGAGAGAGCAGCCCGCGCTGTCAACACTGAATGAAAGCAAGGTTTGGTTGGTATGCAAGCTTGCCCTAGATATTCTCATACCTGTTACAAACTATTTGCCA
This sequence comes from Aptenodytes forsteri, assembly GCF_000699145.1. NCBI lineage: Eukaryota > Metazoa > Chordata > Aves > Sphenisciformes > Spheniscidae > Aptenodytes > Aptenodytes forsteri. The sequence continues at coordinate 266,829 of NW_008795138.1, read as the reverse complement.
CCGGGAGAACCTGGAGCTCAGGCTGATCAGCCCCGGGTCATCCAGCCGCGATGCTCCGAAGAGCTGGTCCGTGCAGACATCGCACTCGTTTCTACCGGTGGCGAAGTTCCAGTAGGGCAGCGCGAAAGAGTCGTTGCCCATCAGTCGCTGCAATGGACAGAAACGCATTAGCAGGGAATCACCTTCGAAGGAAGGAGAAAGAAAGGGACTCCTGCAAGTTGTTTCACTGGGTATTCACTGGACATTCTGCTTTTCATTCCACATTTCAACTATACGCACTTCACAGTGCTGCTCCAACTCGTTTCAAAAGATTGGGGCGTTAAGTCCGTCCTAGCAAAGACATTGTCACTAGTTATTCTACCGTTGGCCTGCACTTCTTTTGGCCTTGTTAGGCCTTCTACCAACTCAGAGACCAGGCAGGAGTGCAGGAGCAGAGATGAACTGAGCCTTAAGGAATAAGAGGCATTCTGAGTGGGTAATGGGTAAAATTGTGCATGTGGTTTGCTTTTGCTCCAGAAAGGCTAGCCCTGGGGAAGAATCTGAATTTGTATTAATAGAGGAATACAGTGCATTTGCTTGTGCTTGCTTGTTAGATACGATTTCACACAAGCAAGATCCTGCAGCTATTTTGATACCAACCATTTTCATTAGAGATCTGCAAGGCTGAAATACAGTAACATTGCCAATGTAGAAGTAATGCAAACGGAAATGAGTCAATGCTTCGGCAACTGACTGTCGGGCACGTTAACATATATTTCTTTAAAAGATGTATTGCTAAATATATGCATGTATTAAATGTATAGCATGGCACTTTTAAAGGGGGTAATATTTAGAGTTGCTTTTGTTAGGAGGGTATCTTCAACATCAGCAGACAGTATCTGTTACCAAGTTTTACGTGTAGGTGTTGCTTTGATTTTATTAATAAATACTGTTAATTCACATCTTCTGTCCTCTGTTGTGGAGATGAAGAAAAAAATCTCCATGATAACCTTCACATCATTGTTCACAGTGAGAAACTGTTCAGTCCTCAGTATCTTGAAAGCACTAATTTCACTTTAAACAAAAAAGGATCAATGAGCAAACACTCCTGGGAGTTTGGGTAAGAATCTATCCTAGGAAATAGCTTACCCTTGGCTGGCTCAACAAAGTCACATAGCAAAAGAGAGAAGCTGCATGAGGAAAGGGAAAGGCTGTTCAGCTAACCTGCAGGTCTCTCTCCAGCAACAGCAGATGGTACCTATGCCAAGTAACAAAGGCAGGTCCTTGATGGGAGAAATCGATACCTGTGAAGGGGCGGCCAGGTCCTACAAAGGAAAGATAAAATAAGCACTTAGGCAACAAATGAGGCTCGAGAGAAAGAGAGCAGCTTCTTCTATTGCCCGGAGTGGAGTTAAACAAAAACCTGCAGCTCTGCACCTTTGGAAAGAGCGCACGCATCAGAAGCTACAACACTTACATGGGACAAGTGAAACTAGCTCCTCTGTGGACGTTGGCTTCGCTGCTTCTCAAAACTTCACTTTCCCCCAAAAGTTGGATATTGTGAAGATTTCTTATGACTTTAGTGGATTTTGGTTTTAAGAAGCAGTCTTATTGTCTAAAATCTTAGCTCCTTGTTTATATGTACCATATTATCTCATTCTCTTGCTCAGTGGCAGGACTTACACCGTGTATCGTGTATCTATCAAAAGAACCTCAGCATTTTCCATAACCTGCCAACAGTAATTCAACATGTCCTTTGCCAATTTTCTTCAAATTGTGCTTGTTATTTCTTGTATTGTGCTCTTGTTATTACACATGAGAACTAAGACACTCAAAGGCTAGGAGCTTCAAACCACATGTGGATTTGTTTATCACTGCAGCAAGCTTCAACCCACATACGGATTTATTTATCACTGCAGCAGCGCTGGAAGTTGCCTCTTTCCCTTTCCACATGACTGTCCTGTACCCGATGGACCTTTACTCTTGCTAGGCCAGAGACTGCTTCCTTCAGCCCTGCAAAACGGAATCGTGTCAGAAGGGGAGACTGAAGAAAACCCCACTGCAGTGTAGCAGATACACTCTAGCAAGGAGGTAGATATGGGCTGTTCAGCTTGCACGTAGGACTGGCAGGTAGAAAAGCCACGCTGCTGCCTCCTCTTGTGAGAGCTGGGCTTTGTGAAGCGGGCCCGGCATAGGTACTTCTGTCTAGAAGAGCAATGAGGACTAGGAATCCTGATTTGGGAGAAAGCATGGGGTTAGATACCCAAACCTCTAACCTGGTTTTGTTTTAAAAGCTGGCTGTGGTTAGTCAGGCAAATCCTGTCCTTAGTGTCTTGCTGAAGGCCACAGAAAGCAGCAGCACTTCAGTCCCCAACGTCTCTGCATGGTCTCTGCCTTCACAACTGCAGAGCCCCTTTCCCACTGCTGCTGCATCTACCTTGTCTTGTGGACTAGGAACATCTTTTTGAAGTGAATCACTGCCTGACCACGCTTTGGTTCACCCAACAGTGGAGCCTGTGAATTGCCTCCCTGTCAGATGGAAGATGCACCAGGAGTGCGGCTGGTGTGCTCCAGCTGCCACGGGGCATTCGGTCGCGGGGACCAGACTGCAGCAGGTCTGAAGCAGACCTCCCTCAACCACGGGTGGCCACCACCTCCTCAGCACCAAATGTTTCACTCCACGGATCTGCTCCTACTGGGACTCACTGCTCGCTAAAGTAATGCAGCTGTGTTAAGCACACTTACCTTTGTTCAGCAATTATACTTTTCACCCTTTCCTTTACCTGCAGAGCCCCTTGGATAAGAAAAGCACTAACCTAAGAGCGTGTCTCTGACTGAGTAGTAATGAAGCCAAACAAAGTAGTTATAAATACTACAGTTGGCAATCTGCGGTTCCTCTCCGGTGGGGCCAAGCAGACTCATCCAGTGCTGAGTTGCAATTACATAGTCTGGGTGAATGGTTGTCTTTGCACGGTCTAGAGCATCGAAGAACTGCTCTCTCTCCTCTGCTGTCAGGGAGTGGACATCCTTCCTGACAACTGGTGGCTTCCTCACGTTGCAGTCGGGGCCGGTCCAGCCAAATTTGCAGTCACCACAGTTATAGCCGGCAAAGTTTCCTGAATCAAGAGGGAAAGAACAGTCATGACATTATGAATCAGAGAAAACTAACAGTGACATGCAGAAGAATTAAGAATTATCACTCTTTTTCCCCAGATGCAAGTTCCTGGAAGGGACGGCAGGACTGGCAGCTGGCAGCGT
>NW_008795138.1:252144-263454 GCF_000699145.1 Aptenodytes forsteri | reverse complement strand
TTGCCAGTTGCCTAGCCAGAAGGACGGCTCGCTTCCCAGAGCCACGGCAGGGCCAAGAATCACAGTCAGCTGGCTGGGGAGGTGAAGCGCTGGGTGAGGGGCTTGACGCCTCAAGGTGCTCAGAACTCTGCGAAGCTCTCAGGCACGTAAGGAGTCTCACCAAACAGAGGGCTGAGCACTTCAGGTTAAGCATGTGATAAAGTGCTTTGCTCGATTAGGTCTCAAGAACTCCCAGACTTCCAGGATCAAACCCAAAAAAGGGTCGGCTCACGTGGATCCTTAAGCACAGAAAAAAATCCCCAAACAAAACAGTCCTCTTAAGGACAAAACTTAGGAAAAAATAATGTCTATTAACAGTGTATCTGAGACCCTACACAATCCAGGACAGCACCAGGGGTCCTGCAGGTCACGCTTTAAGTATTATTAAATGGTGCTGCAAAAAGAGCCTGAGAAACACTGCAGTACCATCATTCCCCGCTGGCATCGTTCCTAAGACAATTAATAGCTCTAGGCTATTACCTCACCCTCTAATGTGGTGGAAGAGCCCAGGAAAGCAGAGCTCGCTTTAAGCACGGCCTCTCGCCCACCACGGCAGACTGCCAGTAGCAGCAGAAAGGCCCCGCTGCAGCTTGCTTTGCCTTTGCCAGGAGAGACGGGGAAGGACCGTTCCTGCAGTGAACATCTGCCTCCTGCCCGCACGCAGGCAGGCTGCTGGGGTAGCAGCGGTGTAGGACAGTGGGCATTGCTGCCAGGGGAAGTAGGGAGCGGAGGGGCAACCAGGGCTCCTCTGGGATCTCCCCTCAGTTCTCCAGAATCTGCACTGAGACTCCCTAACCCCACCCTCCCTCCAACCCCACGTACACGCTCACTCCACAACAACCATGCCAATCATCTTCCAAAATGCCACAAAATCTCACTGCTTCCCACACGTATAGGCGCTGCTAGACCCAGGACAGGCTTTGGGCTAACATGGAGATAGGGAAGTGGCTTATGAAGTGATCCTGGATGGGGAGACGTCCCTAGGCTGTAGGGTTGAGTCTACGAGCAGACCAACAGTTAACACTAAAGTAAGATTTCAGATTGTCAGGGGCTACAGGGCTTATTACCAATTTCAAACACCCCCAAGGTTATAAGGGCTGTTACCAAGAAGGTTGCGTAGCTTATGGCTAGCTCTAGGATAAGGGCTGCTGAGCTCTAAACATTTGTGACAGACTCCTGTGAGACCTACCAAGAGGACATGAGGACTCCTAACTGTAAATTTGGAGAGCTTATGGTTACTTTGGAGGCTCTGAGATCTATAGGTTTACATGCTAGCATGAAGCTTAGGACCAGTGCTAAGGTTAGGGACCACAAGGGTGAAGACTTCAGCTAGGTTTTGGATCGTGCACAGCCTGATGGCATACCCGTGAGGACAGTTTCCAGGTGTATGGCTTACGTTTCATCCCTATACAGGTAGGAGCAGCTGGGCTCAGCTGCCATGTTCCAGCTAGGACAGAAGGCACCCAAAGCCAAGGGTCTGCATTGGTTTAGGGGGATGAAGACTTTGCCAGAAAAAGCAAGTAGTTTATAGTTTTATGAAAGAAAAAAGATTGCATGGGTATGTTATTATGATGAGGGCAGAGATTAAGATGGGGGGAAGCAACATGGAAGGTTGATTTTATCGTGATATCCTCAGAGTCCCATCAGAAGAGCACGATTGCTGTTGCAAATTTGGTGTACTCCACTATCTGTACACTTGCTCATTCTTGACAACTCAGCCTAGCTATTAGGGCCCGTCACATACTCCAGCCTGTACTGACCAGATGACAAATATCAGGAATATCTTGCAACATTGCATAATTAGGCCATGTATATTGCACAAATTTCAGTACATAGACCATGAACTTCTGGAAAGCAGCTGTTGTCCCCTCGCACCCAAAGGTACAGTTCAATCCTTTTTAAGAGAAGGGGGGCAAAGCAGGAATTAACCATGAAAAGATCCATCAACAGCCTTGTTTGAAATTGGCTGTCATGCTTCCAGTAATTCAAATGACCCATCTACTCACAGCGTTGGATAAGCATCACATTGAAATATAGCACTAACAGAACCAGTTAGTGCAGGACCAGGTTTGTCCTGTCTGGTCTTGGTACCAAAACAAGACTCCACCAGTCACTTGAGGCTCTGATGGTGCCTATTCCTCTCTCAGTGAGGGCCCTTTGAATCTACACAGCTCTTGATGCCCGAGATCATTTTATCGGACAATATCCATATTTTACATATACACTATGCACCTCCTCAGGCTACGAAAAGATATTTGCAAAAGCCTGAAATGATGAGTCATCTTCATGGGAAAAAAGCTTTTCTCCACCTGTATGGCATCTGGAGCCAGGTGGACCAATGACTCCTCACCTGTTTCCCTTGGGCAGGTGCTAATTATATCCAACTGATGCTCTGCAGGATTTTCTCCCTTAATTGCCTAATCTGTGAAGTAATCCAAGGGGTCCATTCTTTCCACCACTTCACCAGACACTTTTCAATGGGACAGGAGCTTTTACTGAGTAAGAAGGAGGACTGCAGTGAAGAAGAGACTGGCAAACAGGAGGAGCCGATTTCCAGGCAAAGTGGTATTTCACCCTGAAGTATTTCTGCTGATTGTGTTGAACATTTTTGTAACATCCTCAGGTCTATTTGGCAATGTTCTCTTGTCAGAAATGCACACGACGACAACACCACTTCATGAAATCAAAAGTTGCTTTTTGTAATTTTCTTTCAATAGACTCAATGCATCACAGGACTGTCATTATGCAATAGCTGAAAGGGTGAGAAGTTGATGGAGGTCTGTGGGATTTCCCACATTGCGAACAGGAAGGACTGCAGCAGACAGACCCAGGTTTTTTATGTCCCACCCAAATCACTTTTTCAGCATTTGTTTCTAAAGCACTCTACAAGGCCACTGTTCTGGAAATGAACATGCATTGCTGTTTTCAGAAAGTTCATTTACTGCCTTGTGGACTTCCCACGTGATAGCACTGTGAAATGTATGTCCCAGCCTCTTACAACTTAACTTCAATGTCTGCTGCGCTGGTGATGGTGGACTTCAATGGTACAGCTCTAGGAGAGCAGGAAAAGTAATCTCATATTATTAGGATACAGCACACAGTAGACATTTTCAGTAAGACAGTGAGGCCCTTACAAGATCCTTTTGAACACAGGGACCAGAGGAACATACAAGGATTCATGCCTTAGCATTTTTTTGCCTTCAGTGACTGACACGTAGCAACTCAGTGTACTACTCCCAGGCTATGCCAGGGACAACTGAGGTTATTCTCGCCTCTTGTGGTTCCTAGAGAATATAGTGGGGGAGGTCATTCTGGCACACAAACAGGAGACCATGTCACAGATGGGGTCCAGATGCTCTCTGCTTGTTCCACTGCTTTGAGGAATGACCATTGTACTGCCGCTGGGCAAAAAAAAAAAAACATCTGGGGTGTCTTCCCCACTAACCCTTTTGTCTGGAAATGGGATCACATGCCTCAGGAGCTGTCTTCTTCCATCCCTAATCTCACCATCATTAATGGTGCTCTTTCCCAGTTAAGTTGGGTGAATCTGGCTGTTTCTGTAGGCACTATGGCCATGCAACTTCTCCCAGTGGGTCAATCCATAGGCATGACACTGAGAAAAAGACGCATCTTATGACACAACACTTGGTATGTGTTAATACACATCACTGGTGTGTGCTAGCACCAGTTATCACATACCACTGTAGTTGCTTCTCAACCCCAGGGATTGCCTGAGCTCACAGACACAGATTTTTCTACCTCTGAGCAGTCATAGCATGCAGTTGGCCTGCAGACACTGAGCATAACACAAATTAATAACTCCGTCCACTCAGTGAGTTTTCTTCAGTAAAAAGGAACCCATCCAACACTCACCATCTTCTGCCTTGTTTTATTGTACCAAGATGAAAGCTGAGCAGCTGTCATGCCTCTTCCTTCCACAGAGAACAGCTTAGTACACATCATTTATCGGATGGGGAGAAAGGACTCCTTTTCAGACTTCTTTAGCCATTGCATTAAAACAGGAGTTACGTTAGATTTGAAACACCAGCATATTGCAGTATCCCGAGGGTAGGATCAGGATTGCTACCGTGTGAGACAAATGGTTAGCTCTTCTGTCTCTTCTAGCTCTTCATTTGGACATACTGTTAGGCAGCAGGGTGTGGAAGATCTGTACCTAGCACAGACTCTAACAGGGTCATCAAGGTATGGGTATAATTTAGTATTATCCTACAGCCACATTGCCCTACAATAAGTAAATGAAGTGTAATTTATAACTACTTCAAAAGCTCATTTTTACCTAATGGGAGGGCCATCACAGCAGCTACATGGCTTAATTGGCAATTTGCTTACAGCTAAACAACAGAATTTAAACCTTCTGTCCCCAGCATGATTATATATTGCACAGGAATGTGAAAAGATTTAAATACTTTATTTCTCAAAAAACTTCTATGGAAAAAAAAAATAATGTTGAGCACATGTCCACATGTCAGCCTTAGAAAGTGGCAGGAAAAAAAATGAATGATAATTACGTTTAACTCCTCAGTGAATACAAACTACGTCATTGTTTAATCACTGTCACGATCCGTACTAGCAACCACATGACTGACTACAGTGTTTTTTTCACAATAATCTTCTGTACTGTATTTTAAAATGCTATACCAGACCTGTATCCCATTTACAATCCATCCCATCCCCAAGTACAATTTTATCCTTTAGAACTCAAAATAGCATTTAGTTCATAAGTCTTCTAAAACAGGATTCTTCTAAACTAAGTTTAACTATCCCACTGAAATACCGCTTTGTTGTGTAATTAGCTACAAGTGTCAATTTTCAGGGTTAGACTAGTGCATCCAACATTTTGTCTAATTCAACACATACACCTTATTGAAAAAACAAATTACCATATGCCCCTTCACATAGTACTTCACGCTGTCAGGAACTGTCATCAGGTCATTTCAGTTTAAGAATTTATATAAATTGAATTCATATTAGGTGCACCCAAACCAACTGTAGAACATATACAATGAATTCAAAACTGAAATTAGACAGGAACTAAAAACTCTTTGCTACCTCCCAGCTACATTCATGCCATAACCACATCTTTTTTCTAGAGATTCTATTTTTGCTGCCACCGACACATCGAGTGAAATGTGCAGCAAGCAGCATCCTGACAACAGACTTACAATTGTTTTTTTGACCATGGTTCTTTGTACAAAAAGTGGGAAGTAAAGCTGGATCTTTCTGTTGTACTAATCTTATTCTGTTATATTTGTCCCCAGTTAAAGAAAGACTAATGTATATTATCTGCTAAAGGCTAGACATGGAAAAGAAATGTGGGGTTCTTTTAATTTTCCTTAGAAAATTTACATTAATTTGAGAAAAAATATGAAAATAATCTGACCTCACAATAACCACTCATCAATATTTGTGTTTGGGATTTTCTTCTTCTTTTTTTTTTTCCCCCAGAAATATTCAGCACCCAGACCTGGATGGATATGATTTTAAGACATTTTTCCTCAGTGAACAGCTACAACAAATGGCCAAATTTTCAGAGTTCCTTTTATCCTTAGCTATTAAGTTTTTAGCAGAAAGCTTAAATGGATTGATTTATTGCGAGAACTCCAGAATCCCCTCTTTGGAAAATCCTGGCCCCTGTTCCTCACAGCTCCTTCAGATCTCCTACCGTACAGCCATCAGCTATGTGACACGTTTAAATGGCACTGTCTAACCAAACATAATCAGTTACATGGCAGTTGGAGTTCCCATAGCTTATCGTTTACACCATGTCTAAACTATAAATCAAACAGTGCCAAGATGGCACTGGAACACGACCATTTATATTGCTAAAACACTAGAAAAAGCCTTGGCATTGGCTGGAGTTTGCACAGGCCAGGAGCCATTTCAAATAGCCAGTTTGCACATAACATTCATTTGGAAAATAAGATACCGTAATAGTAGAGATGTGCACTGTTCCTTGTCCCTTTGAATGGGCATATTTAATTTATGTTACCTACCATAGGTACCATAGCCCTAGATGCCTAATAAAGACCTTTAAAATGAAAAAAACCTACATCCATTTTTTTTTTTAAAGTGTCTGGAAAAGTACTTCCACACAAGCATTTGAAATCTAGTCAAAGGAAGAGATAAAAAAACGATTTATGCTCTAAAGTCTGTTGTTATTATTTTGAGGAGCTTCAGTAATGCCATGTATCCACTTAAGTCATCTGCCACTACCTCTCTGCTTTCAGTTGATAACAGCGTTGCAAAACTTAACCTCGTGGGCTGAAATTTTCTGCAGTGTTTCCTTCTCAGATTGATCTGGGCTTTTTTGATAGTGAGAGCCAAGGTATATTTTAGGCAAAACAGTTCAGCAAGTTCTAAGAATCAGGCTGAAGGAAAGCAGGCTATTCTTCCCACGTTCGAAAATTCCAACAACTTTCTGTTTCCAACAAGAAATCCCAGGCTGCATCTGAAACCTGCCTAGCAGGTGTCTTCAGTGCTTGAGATGTGCCTTTTGCCTGACTCCCGGTAGCATCTCCTGCCAGCCCTGCAAAGCAGCCTGGGCTGAGGCCGCGGTTCCTGCTCATTTTAACCCTCCTTTAACCAGGGCTGCTGCTGAAAAAGGGTCTGTTGCCTTATCCTGCCCTGACCTCACCTTCCTATTCCCTCCCTCCTGCCGGTACTAGTGAACTGGTCTTATTAAAACCTGATCCCTTGGGCCAGGTTAGCCTTCAAGCACATCTCCTCCCTGATCTCTTTCGCCTCCAGCATGTGAACGCAGAGGCCCGTATAAAGTCACGGTGGGAAGGAGTGGCTGGAGATGGGGAGGAAAAGGACAGGATGGCCTCTTTGGTGGAGGATGGACCCATTTTGGATCAAAGCCAGCTGTAGACTTAGTTAACGACCCTGGAAACATCCTGGCCAGACACCCACACGTTTTCAGTGCACAGGGGTATACCGTGCTGCAAAGTACTACTCCAAGAGGAATAAATCTCTGATCAATGCACACTGACCCAGGTTCACTGCACCATGATTATCAGTGACAGAGGTTTGAACGCGGCACTGAAATGTCCAAAACCCTGCAGATAAAGGTGATGGGTGGCTACAGGGACAACTCTAGGGGCAAAGAGGAAAACCCAAAAGTCTGCATGAGACAAAACGCTTTTTCAACTCCGTTGCTCTGAAAAAGTGCTGACAGTATCATGAACATGATAGTATTTTTAGTAAACTGATAATATTTGATGCCTTCTTGACGCCTTATGCCATCAGGGATGTTTCTGGCCTTCAGAGCAAGGTTAGCAGACCCACCCATCCCCTCACCCCAGCACCCCTCTCACCTGCACACCGACAGCTCTGGTTGAAGAACTTGAGGGGCCACCGTTCCCGGTCGTCCACATTTCGAAGGGTGTAGGGGCCACTCCAGGGCTGAGTGTCTGCCTGCACCCCCTGACACCGTCCCCTGCCCTGCAGGGACCCACAGACATTGCCTGGCTCCATCCCCAAGGCCGGGCAGCAGCGCTTCAAGCGAAGGGCGTCCACTGTCATGCAGGCGCGGGGGAACTGTGCCTGCACCCGGGGGGGACAGCAGCAGCTCAGGTAGCCCAGCCCAGCCCAGAAGAGCCACCTCAGGGCGCCCATTACGGCTGGGTACAGGCTCTGCCTCTCCACTGGACCCGAGTGAGCAGAGCAGGGAGATCTCCGTTGTGGGACAACCTGGCCTCACCGTGGCTCCATGCCCCAGCCGACCGGGATAATCCCTCTCGCTGCTGAGGATGCTGGTGTCGGGTGTTTGTTTAATCCTGGCCTCTAATTGCCTTGAATGCGATTCAAAAGAAGGGCACTTTGGCTCTGCGGTGCCTGCCCAGCAGCCACGGCTTTGAGTGGGGTTTATATAGAGGTTGGGAGAAACCCTCATTAGAGGGATTAGCACAGCGCAAATCCTCGTGTTTTGCACATGACATCAAGGGCAGAAAAGACGCCAGCGTGAGAGCAAGTTCTGCAGGCTCTGGCAGCTTGTCAGGACAGTGAATGCCTCAGATTTATTTCTGCAGGCCTTTCATGAGCTTTTAGAAATTGATGGTCTCGTTTTAGCTGAGGTGGCTGGAGAAACAGGTTTATTCTTTTAATCAAAACCCTGTAAACAGATGAAAAATGGAAGAGGAAACCCCTTCTCTTTTCAGTTCATTCACTGCAAGATAATACTTTCCACTAAAGCAGCAGCAGTAGAAAATGAACTGGAAGAGCAGAGGATATAGGTGCATCATTAACGAAAATTAATAAACCTCATGGTAACAGCTTGTGATGGAGACTCCACCTGCTGACTGCAGAGCTCCAGTGCTTGTACTCTAAATACCTGAGTGGCAAGTGAAGAAGGGTTCCCTTCTTAATAGCCTTTTTGCATGCAAAATAAATTACTTGTTTTTAAAGGGTGAGTGGTCCTTCTTTGTTCTCTTATCCTTTTCCCATCATGACACCAGAGGGTGTTTTGGGGCTGGTCTGGCTGCTAGACTTTCAGAACTGCCACAGCTGAGCATTTATTGCCCATGTGGCAGGAGACAGTCTGTAAGATCAATACACACACCAGACATGCAGACAAGTGGTTTTGCTCAGAACATTGACAAAAATTACTTTAAAAAGCTGCTAGCATGCAACAGTTCTTGCCCACAATGCAACTCCTGTGTGCTAGAGGAATAAAACTAATAAATCAAAATAAAGCAGTGATAAGTCATGAGACGAGTCTGAAGCAATAGCTATTAGTTCACCTCCTCCACACTGAATAAAAACTGGCAACTCCCTCTACTTCACTGAAAGCTTTCTCTACCTCCCCCCTCCGCACCTCTACTGTTTAGCCATTTTTGTAAATATGTATAATGAAAACAGCTGTGGTTGTGTCTGTACTATTCAGTATTTCCATGGATGTTCAACCACACCATTCTGGCACAAGAAGTCTATTATCTATGCAGCAAACTTATTGCCATCATGCAGCTAAGGAGTTCATCCACACTGGAGACACTGTCATCAGCACTTTCAGGTTCTCCAATCTTTATATAAAAAATTTATTACTTGCCAGACAAATTAAAATATGATTCTACTTCATTTTTGGAAGTACAGAGCCAACTAGCAATACCACGTAGTCTGAAATGGGTTTCAACTCATCTCCCTTAGGATTCAATTTACCTGGAACTGGCTTTTGCCTGCTGCTCCCAACACAACATGCGAAAAAGACAGAAAGTGAGACTAGTTGGTGGAAAAATATGTTGGAGAAGCTAAGGAGTTATAAATGGAGCCTCTAACTCAAAAACACTCTGAACAACGCACCTCCCTATACTACTGAGCACCTGAAGACACCTCTCTGGTGTGGAAAAGATCAGTTCTTGAATCTAGGTTAGACAATGTCTTGAAACAAAACTACCAACATAACATCTGAGAGCACTTAAAGTGAACACACATTTATCAGCATCACCAAAAAAAAAATCAAAAAATATGGACAGGATTCAGCTAGCTGACTAAACCTCTGAACTGAGGTGTCTGTACGTAAAATATGTGTCTATGCAACCATTATAATCAAAGCCGGCTCAGCTCAGGCACCCACAGGAAGGTAGCTACTGCCATTTGAGAGCCTATATGAGACAGAAAGAGTAAGCACAGAGAAAGGCGAGGTACTGAGGCAGGCAAGGCGAGGTAAGGCAAGGAAAAGTGCTTCTAACGTAGTACCTGAGGAAGGAGAAATGTGTCATTTTCAGAGAAGTTACAGTGTGGAGAAAAGCAATAGCGGATGGATGATAATATGGAGATTACTTAGTTAGCAGGCAAAAGAAAACTGTGAGTAGAAGAGTGGCATGTACATAGCTTTTCTTACAAGTACTTCCCTCCATCACAACTACCCAATTTTACAAAACTGGGAGCATGCTACAGCATGCAGTACTAGTACAGATGTAGCGCTAGCCTCTGGTCCTCAGTAATGCATCAACATTTTAGGAGTGCCCTCCCTGGCTGGGGGGGAGCACCTGGACGGACAGAAGAAGGACAGACAGATCCCACATCCTGGCGTCACTGCGTTGGTGCCTATTGCAGGCTTGCCGGCATCGGCAGCCGCACGCTGCTGCATGACACGCCGTGCGGAAGACACCGAGCAAAATCACAAAAAGACAGTTGTTTTTCAATTAGTCATTGGGAAAGCAGCAGGCACTGTCCGTTTCTTAGTGCCTCGCTGTTCACAAGTTCCCGCAGCTTCCCCGCGGCTGTTGCGCTTAAATAAATGAGCTGTTGTTAGGGCCGCACAATATCAGCACTATACCGGTTTACAAAATAGCATGCTGAATGACTTTTTATTTACTACTGGGTTTTACTATCTCTTGAAAAATGAGTAGCGCTGTGTGTTGGCACGACTGCCCAGAACTGCTTGCCTGCAGCTATCAGAGAACTTTTCGAGCAGCGAATCTGAGCACATGAGCAGTGTCCGAAGCCCTCTTGATTCAAACTTTAATCGCGCTGCCTTGTCCACACTTCTGAGATACCAGGTCAGGCTACCACACCTGAAACTGTGTTAAATTTATTAGTTAAAATATTTAGGCTTCATGCTGAAAGTAGAGGAAAACAGTATTTCAGCTGCCTTGTAGTCTGGATTCGTGCCTAGGTTCACCCCTAATAGCAAACTTCTCAGCCTATTGTCAAAGGGTGGCAAACAAATATACCCGTACGGATGCCAAGGCATTTTGGGGGTTAATACGTTCACATATTTTTTTGGCAAGAGAGGGAATAAAGAAAAAGAATACTCAAAGGTACAGGCAACGAAATCACTGAACACAACTCACCCGAGTAATACAGAATTCCTGAGCAGTAAGTAGGCAGTGGGTTCACATTTTTTTTTCTCAATGACAGTATTGTTTCTCAGGCTCCTTCTACTGTATTCAAGCACAGATTAGCATCAAGCCAGAAAAGTATTTAGCCTTTGGAATTTTGGAAAGAATTTTGTCCAAAGTACAACATTCTACATATAAATTTATGTGGAAATCAATATATCAATAGAAAGAATAAACCGCATGATAATTCATAACGACAGGTGATAGTTCTGGAGATAACAAGAAGAAAGATAATTCTACAAGGAAAACTGGAGACAAGTAAAAGATCAAGGTCAAAGTGGAAAGAAAAGAGACAGGATGAGTAACACCCAAGCATCTGCTCCACAGACAAAAGAATTTTCAAATTAAAAAAAAAAACCACCCCACCATATGATAAGAAGCAAACTCCCCCAGTCAAATGAATCCATGG
>NW_008795138.1:240577-251967 GCF_000699145.1 Aptenodytes forsteri | reverse complement strand
AAAAAAAAAACCACACCACCATATGATAAGAAGCAAACTCACCCAGTCAAATGAATCCATGGTATCTCAAGCTGAGCACCCAAAAGTGATGAGCACTTCTGGAAGTTTTGGCCATTGTGAATATTTTTCTTTTTCTTTTCTTTCCTTGTTCTGCCAAACCACCTTTACATTCGCTTAGGGGTACTTACGCTGTCATAAACCTCACCCGAGAAAGAACAGATTCTACTTCTGTCAAGCAAAATTTCAAGGCTGGACGGAAAGGACTTAGCAAGAAACTCAAATTATAATACCTTAGTACATTTTTCATTGCTCCAAAGATCATGTAACATACCTTTATCTTACGCATGACATGAAACAGGCCATAATAAAAATGTTTTGAATGGAAATGAACCCCTGCTAATCTTTACCCAAAGCTTACATCAAATCCACCTTTTTGTTCCTATTGTAAGTGACAGATAAGTATTTTGGCTGCTGATTTTAACTGTTGTCAATTTATGTGCTCCAGATTTCATAGAGTAAGAAGCATGATCTAAGGCATGTTTTTCCAACGCTGCCACCAGGACTGTATTACTTGAACACTTACGAAAGTCTCTCATTGGAAAATGTGTGAAGCAAAGCTATTCATTATACAAGGTGGAAGTCAATTCAAGACTAAGATACCTTCATTATGCATCTACCATGTACGCATCTATCTAGGAGCTACATGTCTTTAAGTTCCCATTATGGCAAATAGACATCTTAATTGTTATAGTTGATGGAGAGTAAAGAGTAACACACCTGGAAGAGAGAGATCTCAAAGACATAAATTTCCTAGGAGATTCAGGAAACCTAGAATACGCTAGATGGCAAGTAGAAGAAAGAGCTGTTAAGTGCCCCAGTAGAATTAAAGACTTCAGTGTGAGATTATGCGTTACTAGACACCAGAGACTATACAAGTAAGACATTTGACTCCACAGTGAGCCATTTTAAGTGACCTGACAAAAGAAAAAGCTTGCACCTGAAAAAAAGCTCCTCATAAATACTAAAAACATCCACCAAATGGAAATCTGTGGGAAGAAAGGCTTCCCTACATCTGTTGATCTTGTTTTTATTTGACTCTCTGAGTTACCCAAGTGCAACCAGATCTACACAAAATCTTGTAAGTCATTAGATCTGGAAAAAAAAACAACTCAACACTTGCAGAAACAACCTTTGTTCTCTTAGGCTTATGTCTCAAAGCAGTACATCTCAGAAAAATAGTTTTTCTAATATTTCAAAATTTTCCATGAATTGCAATAAATTGCAATAAGGGATGACCTAAGAAGAAAAGAGTAGTTGCCACTCTATTCCCTCATTTGTTCATCCACTACCCATGTAGGTTTCTTTATGCTTGCAAGATTATCTTTCATTTCTAGTAAGTGTGATGATAATTTTTCAAACTTTGGCATCCTTTTACTTAGGCCTTTTGATTCCTATCTCTATGCTGGAATTTTCTTCCTTTTTACTTTACTACTTACCCGCTCAACTCTGTTCTCTCCCACCCTCCTTAAGAGTAGACACCCTTGAATCTTTTCTCCCCTCTTTCTCCTCCCATCCCATTCTGCTTTTTCCTTCTTACACAGGCTCTTATTCATTCATGTCTTCTCTCTTCCTTCCTCCAACACAGACCACTGCCCTTTCACGACCTTACCCTTTGTCTCCCTGTCCTGTAGCTGGGAGAATGAGGCCAAAGTTTGGGCATGCAGAGCAGCTCTGCAGATGTCATGATCCTGTCCTTGCACAAAATCCATCTTCATATGAACAGTCTCATCAGCTCCTGCCTTCTCATATTTACCTGATTTATGCAGTTCCTTTCTAATTTGTGGACTTCTTTTCCTGAAAACCAATTTACGTGCTACAACATATTCACATTGTTAGAACAGAAGAGCAACTCAGAGAGGAGTAATCTGGTCAGGTCTCACAGAAAATACACAAGACTGCAGCCAGGAATTCAACCTGAGTCAAAGACAGTTTTATGGTCTTAGGTGAGTTTCCTTTCCTCAACAGACACAAGGCTGCTGTGCTCATACCCCATCAATCTGGACACTGGATTACTCGAGCTTTCCTTGTGTCACGAATTCCACTCATCAGTCTTTCCATCACTTTACCAGCAGGCTTACTTGCGAGAGAGGATTAAATTTATCTCATCTGATGTTAGACATCTACTGATTACAGATATCTACACTTAACTGGTCACCCAGGGCTTCCTTTATAGGACCCTCTCTTAATGGTGAGAAATAGATGGTTATAGTGTGCAATTCACTTGGCCTGTTTTCTGTACCCACGTTAGGAGGGGATGAATTGCATCACACAAAGGCCTAACCTTCTCCATTTATTTATTTTAAGGGGAGCCTAGGGTTCGGTGGTACTCAATACACGAGAGGTCTACGTTTAAACAGATGAATCCCACCTGGATTCTTCACTGATTCCTCACTGGGCCTTGCAACCCGGCTGAACTTACCTTCCACAAGTCTGGAGCTGACTGCAATGGGAAATCCTCATTACTTGAAGACATCCGCTTCCAAAGCTCCAGATTTGATGGCACTTGGCTTCTCACCTCTCCAAGGGCACGTGCTAGCTGAAGCACGTACTATATACAATTTGCTTAGAAAGGTCCTAAAATCATACACTGCTTTAGTACAGCAGACACCTGTGTCAACTCTGCTAGATCTTTCCACAGCCTTAAATAAACATTATTTAGAAATTGCTGACACATTTTTACACTTTTAAGTCAGTTATTGCCTTAGTGTAGTTTTATTCATTTCTGTCAGAGATAATGAACGAGCACTTCCATTTCCTTTAAGATCTTTCTTCTGTCCTATTCCCTCATTTAACACGTTTGAGAAACCTCTTCAGAGATCCTGAAGCAGTACCATCATTTGGCTAATGAGACTCAGTACCATGTCACTTCATACCTAAACAAGCATACTTCATATGTAGGATCACGGATGAAAGCTAAAGCTACTTACAGTTTAGATAAATACAATGCTGACTGGCAGATGAAACCATCCTGAGTAAGCAACACCACTTACCTCAGCATCTTCAGCTGGCAAAGGATGTGTAAATAATGTCAAAGAGATCTACCGCTCGAGAGCCTCTCTATATCTGCCTCTGCACCAATGCTGAGGTGACCGCCTGTCCAAAGGCTGTCCAAAGACGACTTCATCTCCAGAGTTACTTCATCAGCTTCTAACCTGGGCTAACTATAAAGGCAGTCATAGAATATAAAGTATGATTCACTTACGGAACCCAGGCATCTGGAAGGTAATGCAACAAATTGTCCCAATTACAGGGAAAGAAATACAAAGAAGGAAATCCAGATTTGGCTCTGTACCACATTAAAAGAAAAAATCTGAAAGACAGTACAAACACAGTATTTGAAATAGTATCAGAAATCTCTAAAGCCTTGACCTTAGATTAGTCCTTCAAGAGAGTTCCAGAAGATACTCTTCTCTCACAATTTTTATTCAAAATACTGAAGCTACTTCTTATCCCAATGGAAAATATAGAATGGAACAAAAGATATTCATCCCTCATGTCATGTGGGCTAAATCCCAAGAACATTGTTGGGCAAAGTAATGAACGCTCCCTCGCTTTAAGCAAGTATATGTATGTACATCCAAACAAAAATATAATGTTTCCCCCGAGGTTCACTGAGGAATAAAGACAGCATTGATAACCATAGCAGAACTGAAGGTTAAGATTTCACTTAACTACCACAAATCTGTCTTGTTAACTATACCATAAATTCTATATTTCTACATTACTACAGAATAAGAGTTCTATATTCCTACAAAAGCACAAAGCAGGAACATTCCTGGGGAAAAAAAAACAACAAAAACTCCCAAGGAACTAAACCAGAAAAAGCCTCCTTACACGGGGTTCCTGTGCTGAACTCGAACAGGATAAAGCTCTCCTAACTTTCTCACTCACAGGGGGGAAAAAAAAAAAAAAGACTTGAATGTAGAGTGCTAGATTCTCGAAATGCATCATCAGCTGAAAATTTTGTTTTTCTTTTTAAATGCATTTCTTTCCCAGAAAGTTGAAAAACACAATTCTAGTTCTTCTACAGGACCAAAACCGGATAGACAATAACTAAGATTTGTTATTAAAAATATACATAAATCATAAAAACTAAATGTGAGTTCTGACTTAGGTTTTCTAAATCCCTTGTATTGATCATATTGCATATTTGAATGAGGTTTACTGGATGTGCAGAAGACAGTCAGCAACCTTTTAGTCAAGAGACAGAAACAAATCTTTTCTATCAACAAACCACATTTTCAATCCAAAGAGAAGGAAATTTTACTACGTGTAAGGTTGAGTAACATTTATTCACTGCTGAGAGGCAGGCAAGACAGTAACAAACATCAGGTGCAGAAACAGCCTGCAGGGACAAGGAGGGGACTTCTGGGCACATGAAGGAGGAGGAGGAGCATCTCATCCGAGGAACACCCCAATTTGTTAAAACCCTCAGAAAGCCTATGGAAAATGCCAGGCACAGCAAGTTAGTCCCACCACTGTCAGAAATACCAAACAGAGGTGTTTCAAAGCAAAGCTTTAAGCTTCTTCATTATTTGTCGTGTTCTGTGGCTGCAAGTTGTTGCAGCTTGCAGCAGAGCTAGGATGTGTGGTACACCTCTTGCTGAGCTGCTCCTTCTGCTCCAGTTTTCATTCACTTAAAACAGTGACTCAGTAGCCAAGGATGGTCATGGAAAAAGCACGTGAGCCAAATCCACCAGGTTTTGAATATTTGAGTAAGGCTGAAACAACATTGTAAAATGTGATTTTTCCTCTGGATCCCTGTGAGGTATCAACTTCAGTATGTGATGGTCATTTAAAAAAACATATGTCACCACATCTGTAGTGGCAGAGAAGTTTCCCAGTTGCAGAGGAGGAGCCTGTGACTAAAACAGAAAGGCTTAGTTAGACAGACATGAAAGTAGCCTGGATCTGCTTCCTAGCAGGGGGTTCATCTTGAGGGAACAAGCTAATTGTTCATAATAATAAATGGAAATGGAGATGCTTGCTGGCAAGAAGAAACCTAGAAAGCAGCAATGCTAACAAAAAGATGGTGTAAAGAAGATAAAGCTGAATGAAAAATGCCTGAATATTGTGTGACATAAAAGCAATAAAGCAACAACACTCGGGGTTATTTTCCCAGAACCTGCCAAATCACATTAGAAACCTGCATCAAGCCTGCAAAATCAATCAGACAGAAGTTAAAAAATACCAGAATTAAGGTTATCTCTTAATTTTATCCTCCTCTTCCACATAAGACCTGAGGCCTTATTCAGCATGTGCTATCCAAATCCCATACCGAACAAAAATGAGATTTTCTTCTCAATGTCCCCATGGCTATCACCCTTCGTATTTCAGTGCTCCACAAAATTTCTGTTTAACGTCACAAAACCCCTGAGAAGGGAATTGCTATTACAGGTAATATTATCCTGAGCTTAAAAATAGAAATTTCAGACACTACCACAGCACATAACTGTTATACATCCGTGTGCCTGGGTACTCCTACAGAAAATCAGAGTGAGATGGCAAGAGTGACCCACACCTTTCCTGGCCCTCGGGGAATTCAGTGGCAGAGGGGACCCAACCTCCGGTGCAGCGCTGAGAGGGTACGGCCAGATCACTGCCGAAAAGCAGTCTTGGGGCCACATCCTGGCGCCCCAGCTGAGAGGCCCTGGCTGGCCGGTGTCTGCACTGCGCGGGGCTGGTCCCTCCATAGCAAATCTTGGAAAGAGTTGGCTATCGGGGCACTAATGCACGAGCCGAGCAGACAGTCAGAGGTCCAGCATCCAAGCTTGGTCCATGACTGTCTTTTATTCAGCAGTATGGAAATGGCCAAGAAGAAAAGAGTCTTTCTTTCTTTTGCCTCTTTGATTACACATCTGCAGGAAATGAATACCTTCCTAATTCATTCCCAAAGCACCGTTAAAGTCTTTGATGAATAATTCAAAGCTTTTTGGAAAAAAAGGTATTTATTTCAGATATCACATGCGCAAAAGCACAGATTAGAAGTCACAAGTAATCTTCATTTTAACATTTCCTTCTATCCCTGAGTACTCGAGTGTGCAGTCCTAATATTCTTTCAAAAGCTTAAAAAATCTTTAGGAAAAATAGCAATATAAGCAGTTATACTATCCCTTACCTGTCTTATTAGTAGGGGTCTAAGTAACACTTCTCCTGTTTGTACTAACGGGATATTATTCATCAGCAGTGAGAGCTCCTTGTATCGGCAAGCAATTCAACAGCAATGCTTGATGCGATGCTGTGATTAAAAAAGGACCAGCGATACCTTTTCATGAATAGATGAAAGATTGCAGAAGGAGGTGATTTACTGCTGTGTTGTGCACTGGTGACACCAATACTGAAAGACCTTTTTCTGTGCGTTGTTCTGGTGTCAGTATACTAGAAAGGTTACAAAAAATTACCTGAAAGCAGGAGAGAGTGTCTTAAAATGAGAGACTCAAGCAGTTTGATTTCTTTGGTTTATCAAAACAAAGCTGGGTGTTGGCTTGACTGCTTCATGATGACCAAATGCCAGGTACTGAGAAGATCTTTGATCCAACAGAGAAAAGGCTTAACAGAAATAATAGCTCGAATTTAACAGAGGACAGATCCAAATTAAAGTAGGGAATGTATTTGGAACAGTTGCAACAAATTACCTAGAGAACTAATGAGTTTTCTGCCTCCTCATGTCTTCAAACCAAAAACAGATGCCCTCCTTCAAAATATGCTTTGGAAAAATCCAAGTGATTTTTCCCAACGTAAAAGTAAAGAAAGGATCAGGGCGAAATACACGAACGGTAAAGACCAGATGACATTAATTACCAGAGTTTCTGGCCTTGAAGCTATTCCTCAGCCTTTCTGTGAACCGGAAGTGGTTTCAGCTATCTGTTGACAGCAGAGGAATAGTGAGGTCCGGGAACTTTGACCTCCGCTCCAGACTTTGGCCAGAAGCAACCTCTAATTCTTTTATCTCTGCCTCTGTCCCCATCCTCCTGAGAGCCTCTCTCCCTCCCTGCCCCTACCCTCCCACGCCATCCCGCTCCTCTCCACACAGTTTCGCTTTCTCTTCTGGCGCCCGTCCCTTCATCTGTAGCGGGAGGCGGGTGAAGGGCAGAGCAGGGACAGGGAATGAAGCTTTTTGCTTTCAGTTCTTCCATCGTAAATAAAAAGCTTAAACTGAGAAGAGCTAAAAAGGGAAACTGGAGGGCAAACCCTCCCAGACGCTGCATTTCCAGTTGCCAGGGAGGACGCAGGCACACGCAGTGCTGGGCAGGCGTGAGCTGCACGGCGTTTCTGTGATTTCACCGCTTGCTTTGCAGCCTGTCCTCCTCTCTTCTGCAGCACGAAGCACTGGAAGAGAGGACGGGGAGGCTCGACGGCTCGTCACCCCCCACCTCCTTCGCAAATCGCCTCTGCGTGGTTGCCTCATGGGCATGCCACGCGTATGAAACGCGGGCTCACCAAAGGTTGCCGCTTCGCCGGGCTACTATAGACTGGTTTTGTACATACGAGGCTCTGCGGAGCGGTACCTGTGCATCCGTGCCATCGCCTGGCAAGCATCAACGCGCACACTTAACAGAGGTAAAATGGCATCGTTTCCCTGAATCTCACCATTGGAAATGCCTCCACTGCCTTTTTTATTTTAAAAAAAAGAAAGTAAGCTGAAGAAGACAACAGGGAGTTTCAGGCCCAGCAGTCAAAAGCCCTGGCAGGGCAAACCGGCCGGGGCGGTCAACTACAGCGCGCTGCTACCAGCTCCGCACGAGTGGTCGTGAACGGTGCGTACGCCATGACGTGAACGGTGACAAACGATGCGTCACGAGCGACACGTAGCTCGACAAAGCAGCTTCCCGCCCGGGAGTGCTGGGCCACAAGAACTAGAATATTCTGGGATTCAAGAGCGTTAAATTGCAGGTTTTTTGCTTCATTTTTCAAGGACTTTATTTTGAAGCCTGACAAATTCTGTACAGGGCTGATGTACCACGAGTAAACATGAATAGAAAGGGCACCTCCACCCTCATTTTTCCATGGTCTTGCTCGGAGACGCACGTTCCAC
The DNA here is from genome assembly GCF_000699145.1 of Aptenodytes forsteri. Taxonomy (NCBI): domain Eukaryota; kingdom Metazoa; phylum Chordata; class Aves; order Sphenisciformes; family Spheniscidae; genus Aptenodytes; species Aptenodytes forsteri. The sequence continues at coordinate 243,872 of NW_008795138.1, read as the reverse complement.
AGGGGAACGTTATGTCTCTGCATAAATCACAAAGCCTGACTAAGCACAGCTATAAGAAAAAACAGTTTATTTTCACATTGTCGGTTAGGCATTTATTTCAACAGGCGACTGTTACCGCACTTCTGTGGCTACAGGTCGAAGGTGGAGGATGCACCCGAGTGCACACACTAGCACATGTGGCACTGCTGCCGGACACTCACATCCCAAGCGTGCGTTTATTTGCACATCCCACTGCTCTAGGAAAAGCTACCTGTGAGACCATCCCCTCCTGCATGCCGTGCGGGGAGAAATGGTGCTCTGCAAGATTGTCCACTGCTTCTCCCCCCTGTTAGTCAAAAAAAGCCAAACAAACCTCCCTCTCTTCCACAGTAATAGAGGAGTTTAACAAATCCCTCCTTTTTTCCAATGTGGAAGCAGCAGCCTTTTCCCAAACCAGCCCTATGAATATATTTGGTTATGTACACCCCCCATATTTCCTTGTACTTTCAGAGTGTATTTTTCCTCAAGTTGTCCCACTTTTGGAAAGTCTTTTGTGAGCAACCACTGTTCTGCAGGAGCTGACGTATTTTCAGAAGTCAAAATGCTGAGGACTAGAGGCCAGCAGTTACTTAGTGACTGAAAACAAAAACTCTTTAACGAAAAATTTCAGTTAGGGAGAAGTTTAAAAAAAAAGAAAAACAAACCCACACCATTGTACTAAAGAGGTGTGCTGACAACATACTGATACAAAATCTCATATTCTCATGATTTTCCATTGCCACTGGCAATGATTGTTTTGCTGAGAAATGATGAATATAAGCACTTAATGAGCGTGTCTCCTACTGATGCAGCTAACATAATCTTGTGATCTTTGGTGCCGACAAACCCCAGATGTACGATGACATGCGTAGAAGTCAAAACACTGTTGCCTTCAGAGCTTTCATACATCACCACAAAAATCAGAGCTACTATGGCCCAAGAGGTTATTCTAATTATTATTTTTAGAAACCTTTGTTTTGCCAGGTAAAATGGAAAAGGCAATGAAAATAAAAACTAAAGATAATGCAAAACAAAACAGAAACAAAAGAACAATTCAGTCTCAGATATAGTATATTTAATGAAACGGCCACTTTTTCCTCCAACAAAATTTGGGTTTTTGTATGAAACTTCCTCTTACTAAAAAGTAGAAACATATTAGCATTTCATGGCTACTTAAAGAGCGTAAGAACACAGTTTTAGCAAAATGGAGCATTCTGAGTCCAGCTGAAACTATTCACAACTTTCTCCTAATGGGAAGCCAAATTTGTGCTATTCTGTACCCCTCCAGAATAGGGACTGGAGGGGAAAAAAAAACCCCACACCAACACAAAAAGCCCCCCCACATTTTTTTCTCCCATAACCTCCTCCTATATCTAGTAAAGGACAGGACGGACAAAGAAAAGCTATTTTCTAGCCCGTCATATTGTGACAATGTAAGCCAGCCTCAACCACAGCTGGCACCCCTTAATGCCAAGCAGCATGCAAATGCAAGCACGCAGGTGCCCGGTTCAAACCGGAGGAAGCCTTGGAGAAAGCAAGGATTATCTCCACCGCACAAACCGGGACTGACACACACACAAAGGCCCCACCGGCCACGACTCGCAGGGCGGGTGGACTGCGGGCGGCCCTGCCTCAGCTGCCCACTTCACGGTCTTCCAAATTCTTTCACTTGCTATTTGCAAGGGATGTGCTGAATGGCAGGCCTGGTACACCAGGAAAACGGGGGAGCAATGTTGGTTTTCCCCAACGCACAAGGGATTTCAGGAGCTGCTTCCCAAAGCTCTGACCCAACCCACAACAGTAACCCTAAAAAGAGATGCAGAACTGGCAGCTATCCCCAAACAATTTCCCGAGTGTGAGCCTCTCATCCATGATGGAAGCTGGGGAGAAACCCTTCACCAAAGGCCAGCCCTTCTCCTTTAGAAAACTTTAGCAATTTAAGTGACATACACTTTTACTCCATTTATTTTCTTGTTGGTGTAACCTCAATTTGTTCTGTGACACAAACCTTGAGAAAAATGGACCGAAAGATTGCTGTGTTCACAGTTTTTTACATCACTACCTTTGCCTTCTGCAGAAATGCTTCTTCGTATCTTCCTAGTAAAAACAGCGAGAAATAAAAACTAAAAGCATTACACTTCTCCACATTAACAGTTCACTAGTTGATCCTTTGTCCTTTTCTTCCTACAGAAGCCAGAAGGTTAATGGCGAAATAAAATAAGTCCTTTTCTTTAACAGTAAAAAGACTTTTCCCTGTGAAAGAAAAGTTCCTACCAGAGCACTCACCTTGTAAGGCAACCTGATCTACAGCAAAGTAGCTCAAAGCAAAAGCCTCCTAGATTAATTTTTTTAATATTTATTTATATATTTTTAAAATGTGCATGTGTGTATTTATTTTTTTATATATATATAAAAGTAGGAACACCAAGCCAAAAATCTCAAACACTTGGAAGGATTAAATCTTCGAAAACATTTAAATAAACTAGAACAGTTTCCAGTAAAAATTAATAGATTCTTTTGAAAAATCCACTCCCAGTAATATCACTTGTTTGGACAGTCACATAAATGTCAAAGCTTGCATCTTCAGCATCTAAACATTCCAAACAACTTTCAAAAGATCTATTCAATAAGCCAATCAGACACTACTGCTTTCTTCTGTGTATTTCTGATTGATAACACTATCACAAGTTAATTGATTTTTAATGTTCCAAAGACACTGTAACTATTTGTAAGGTTTAAAATTTAATATAAAATTATAATTTAAATTATAATTATAATTTAAAATTATAATTTAATAATCTATAATCTATATTCCTAAAATTAAAGGCACATCACATAACCAGTATCCCAGCATAAGCAGATGTGAAAGATACACACTTTCATGCAGCTCACCCAGAGCAGCTGCCACAGTAAGCATAAGTACAACTAAAACAGATCTTTGCAGTACTGCAGCTATTTGTGTTTTACAAAAGTCAGTACCAGAGAACAGTAAGATGTTAACAGTAACTCTCTACATATTGTAAGGAAGCTGTACCTCAAGAAGATATAAAAATTAAGAAAATATTTGAATGTTACCAGCAATGTGTGTTTGACAATGAAATGTAAGTGGTTCATCGGTAGAAGCTTAACCTTAAGTGCAAGGTCCTGCCCCGGGGTCGGGGCAACCCCCCGGTATCCATACAGGCTGGGGCATGAAGGGATTGAGAGCAGCCCTGTGAGAAAGACTTTGCGGGTACTGGTGGATGAAAAGCAGGACATGAGCCAGCAATGTGCGCTC
>NW_008795138.1:224983-240458 GCF_000699145.1 Aptenodytes forsteri | reverse complement strand
GAGAAGAGAAGGCTTCGGGGAGACCTTATTGCAGCCTCTCAGTACTTAAAGGGGGCTTATAAAAAAGATGGTGGCAAACTTTTTAGCAGGGCCTGTTGCAATGGGACAAGGGGGAATGGCTTTAAACTAAAGGGAGGTAGATTTAGATCAGATATAAGGAAGAAATTTTTTACGCTGAGGGTGGTGAAACACTGGCACAGGTTGCCCAGAGAGGTGGTGGATGCCCCATCCCTGGAAACATTCCAGGTCAGGTTGGATGGGGCTTTGAGCAACCTGCTCTAGTTGAAGGTGTCCCTGCCCATGGCAGGGGGGGTGGGCTAGATGACCTTTAGAGGTCCCTTCCAACCCAAACTATTCTATGATTCCAAGTATCTGGTAAGCCCAGTATTCTGATAGACTCATACATACGAAGTCCTGTAACTTCTGTCCTTCCAAAATGGAGGTTTTGACTACCAAACCAAGTATCAGAACCCCCCCCAAAATACAAGTGCAATCCAATTCTAGTATAGCAGTGTTATCCCACCTTGTCACAGAAAACTCACCTTCAGTAACACAATCCCAGACTTTAGAACACATACTTGGCGCTAAGGTAAGCCTAGACACTTACTGTTTAGCCTTCTTTTAAGATGACTCTTACCAACCAAGAGTGGCATTTCACCAACAGCACCACGCAACACACAAGAGGTGTGATGAAGCTGGGAGCACTGTGGGTCCAACAGCAGCACTACCCGTAGGCTACCTGGGTCAGTACTATTAAGTTCTATGTTCAGTTATTACCAAAACTCTAGCAGGGGCAAAGCTAAGGCCAGTGCCCCAAGCTCCATTCTTCCTGCACTTAGGGTGATGAGGAAAGGGCTTTTGCACATACTTGTGTTTTGAGACTTAACTCCCAATTTCCGAGACACTTGGGAAGTCGCAGCGATTTCCGAGTACAGCACAGCATCCTAGCCCTGTGCTTCTGCAGCTCTACCCAGGGGCAACAGAAGGGTCTGGGACTGTGCCAAGTACAGAAGCTGAAGTGATAAAACCAAGAAGAGTTTTCCCTTCTATGTCTGCCACCTCAAAGCCAAAACAGTGAAGATAATTTTTTCAGGATAGAGGAAGAACTGCCACCTCAAAGCCAAAACAGTGAAGATAGTTCTTCCTCTATCCTGAAAAAATTAACAAATATAAAAAAACCCCACCATCTACTTTTTCAATGTGTTCACTTAATTAAGAGAAACCAGTTACACCATAACTTTTATTACTAAATCAACTTTGAAAAAGATTCATTGACATATTTCTAGAACTGGTTTCCTCCCAAATATTACATTGAAACTCAAATATTGTTTCATCTTTAAAATGTTTGTCACAAAAAAAAAAAATTGCGAAACACTGCATTGAATAAAGTGTGCCTACCCACAATTCACAGAAAAAGAAGTGTTTAAAATTTGTCTCCATAGATAGCCTTCATATCACAAGAAATAACATCACTGGAATGTTAACTGTGTTACAGTATTTCAAGTTTGTAACAATTAGTTAAGAAAAGGAAATTTTACATGTAAAAGACAGGAATATAGTAAAAAGATGACATCTAAAACAGAGCAAAGTTTAAGAAAATGCTTCTGGAAATCTCAGCGAGAACATCTGCTACTTCTTGATGCCTTCCCCCTCCATCCCCTTTAAAAAAGGGGCATTTAACGTTATAGAGTAGATAACAGTTTAATCAGTCATCTACAGAAGGTAATACTGCACCAACAGAGAAAAGGACTGAACCGTACGGGTGCCGTATCTAGCTTTTATCAACTGATTTATACTCTCCAGAAAATACAGCATTTTCCCCCTTGATTAAAAATAAAACACAACTCTTTACAGTGTAATATATTATTTTTGTCACTTTAAAAACAGACTAATACAGATGAACGATTCTGGAACTAAAACAAGTTTCATTGAAAGTCCCAAAAGCTGTAATCGCAATTAATTGTTCTAAATTAATAAGGCAGATTTGACATCCGTTACACAATTTATAATTTATAGCACAATAAATATTCTTCACCTGTACAGTTCTTTAAAATCAATACCTAGTGAGAATACAGTATTGCACCAAAAGCTGAAATTAACAGGTTCAACTCAAAGTGCTGAAACCCTTCCAAAGCTGCGCCGTACCGTAGTTCTGTATTCATCATGGTTCATGTATCTTGAATACATTAAGACTTCAGTGCGGCCACTTGACTGCAGGCTTCGAAGAAAAGACGGTATGAGGTAGAATAAATTCCTTCAGGTTCTCCACCACCCTATGGACCACTGGGCTGTGCAAACGGCTCTGTCACAGGAAAGGGCTCCAAAGCTTTCTCTGAGTTTTTCCAGTTGTGAAAGTTTTCTTTGTACCATTCAACTAGTATGAAGAGAATGCTGATGAGTCAAGTTGACACAGATAACGGGGGAATTCAAATATTCCACAGATACCATAAGACTAACAACATGCTAACAGTTCATTATGCAACATTCTAACTTACAATATTAAAAAAAATCTAGTTTAGATTTTATAAATTCTTTATGTAAGACCTATTCTAGCATTAAAGAGTAATTAATTCTAGTACCTGATGCTACTTTATTATGATTAACCTTTTTTTTTTTAAATCAGGTAAATTCACTACTTAAAAAGCAGCCAATTTTATGTAAAATTAAAGTGTTAAATTCATTCTCTTTAGCTTCTCGTTAACTAACCTACATACCCATTTCCCCCCTTCCCCTCCTCCCATCACTTCTAAATCAATTAGTGTAAAAGGCAACAGTCCTACTTGTTTTCTTTATTCCTTCTTTCCAAGGCACTTTAGGTCTCCATCCTAAGTTGTGCATTTTCTCTGAATTCATTGGGTACCTCAGGTCATTGGTAGGTCTGATGAAGTATAAAATGCACACAGGAAACAATTTGATTAGACTTTTTCATTAATTAGAGATGCAGTACCTCACATTGTCTTCAAACCAACATTAGATATGCCTCAATTTTGAAAATGCCCATCAACATGGACAGATTACATTGCCTTCAAAAGTACACGGCAGCTGAGTGCAGCTACAACAATACAATTCAGTTTGTACCGTCAACTACTTGGAATTGACTAGAATAAACATGAATTAATATCTTATTGGCACAAAAGCGAATGCAAAACTCAAATCGCTGCCAATGCAATTGTGCAAATCAGTGCATTCGCAACTCTTTGACAGTTTTCCAAGCCAGTGTTTTCCAATACCAGCATTCACATTTTTCAGCCTGAAAGCCCACAAATTTTCCACATGCTTCAGATCTGAAATACATAGACTTCCAAAGCATTGTCATTACAGTGATTCATTAGCTACACAAACTTAGTAATACTGAATAAGTAGAATCCCAGGCTGCAAGTTTCAACATGGAAGGAGATTCCCTAAGCACGGCACAAATTTTCAATTCCACAATCTGGCAGTTAGGTAGTCTAGTCTAGCATTCCTGCATTACTGGCACTAGCATACTGAATAGTTAAGCTACATGTGCGGACAGAAACCAGCTACTTATCACTGTTACAATACATGCTAATCTCAAGCAGAAGCAGAAAAAAATTTTCCAGGGCAAGTAAACCCTATGACCTTTAAGTCACTCATTACAGAATTAGATAATCATTAGTTAGGTATCTTAAGAATCTTTTATAAGGCTTCAACATTCTTTGAAATATGTATTCCTAAGTGGTTAGATTTCCCAAGCCCATTTATGTTTAAACATTAGTGGACAGGGCCCAATACACATGAAGAAACATCTCAATCTGAATTACACTGACACCTACTGAACACTCACATCATGTGAGCGAAAGGCAATTTGTTCAAAGTCCTGCGATACACTCGGATAGGATTCTGAAGAACACTTGCTTTTAAAAACAAAAATTAGGACATTTAAAGACACTTCAGTTGCCATGATAACAATCCAAATGTGAACAGAAAGTGAGAATTCTAAAGGCCATAATAATACTTAACTGCTATCAGCAGATACGTCATTTCTAATCACTCTGGAGAAAGAGAGTGGTATTTAAAGTAAGCAGAGACTCATTGTTGCTGCAGAAAAGAAATGGAGATAAAAGAACAGAGCCAAACCAAGCCTGAAATTAAGGATGGAAACACACAGCAAAAGCATATTTATAAAAGCTATCCATTTTTGCTGCCGCCCTAACTTTGGCACTTCAGAGAGTTTTACATCTACTTTTGAGATAGCCATTTCAGCTTAAGATAGGAATCTAAAATTAACTACACTCCGCTGGTGCATATTTCTGCCTGTGGAGAGTGGGCCTTACCTATAAAGCACGTCTAAGTCTGAACTAGTCACATTAACGTCAGAATACTAAAGCTAAATGAGGGATGATGGGATTCATCTCACTCAAGTGATGTTGAATACAAAGTACTGAATAAACTGTCTAAACTACCCTTAAGAAAAGGTTTAGACACTGTGTAAAACCTGTGCTTTTCCCAGAGCAGACGTCAGTAGTGAGAAGTCTGAAGAAAATTTGGAGACAGACAGATTAGCATTACATATTCCCCTTCAAGACGTATACTCTGACCTAACGATCCAAATAATAAATGGAAATCCTGTTTTTCTATAGCATTCTGTACAGATCATAGATGTCAAATCCACTAGGAAAAAAAAAATTAAGAAAGCAAAACAGGTCTTGCTCCCTCAAAAGTTTTCCCTCCTGCAGAGCAGAAACACTTTCACAAAAAAACATTTGGCAAGAGACCCAAAAACCTTCAGGACAAAGTTATCCTGCATGTGCTTCACTATTTTCTTACCTGTCTTTGACATAATCCATCCAGTGCTCCATTTCAGATTCCGAACTGGTCTTCTTTATCTGTCAAGAAGAGAAACAAAAAAAAATCACCCCACACATCTTGCACTGTCTTAACATACATTTAAAGATAGATTTTTTGACAAGATTTAAGTCTGTTAAAAGAAAAAAAAACACCCCACACAAACAGAAATGGTCTTTTTTCTAAACTGAGTTTTCAAACTACTGAAGTTATCGAAACTATCTAGAACAATTCCAGTACTTATCCTTCATCTGAGCACTGCCTAACCATTCATAATTAAATTGTTAGATTTTAATAGTGCCACATTCTCAGATCAAAAGCAAAGCAGCCAGCATGAAAAAACACCTACCAAATGGCATTTAATCATTTTGCCAGTTATGTCCCAGTCAGGATGACTGATGCAGCAGTGCAACACACGATAGCCTGTACTGCAAACTTACATAGTACAGCTGCCACAGAAAGGGTAGCACATCATTCTGCTACAACTATCTTCTAAGACCCACCACAAGCCTAAGCTCTCTCAGAGCTACAAAAGGTTTATAGTAGAATTGTTCCTATGTGCAATGACTGGTAAAGAACAGCACCGTAACTGTTTACTCACTAAATGGATTAACTCCTTAGCAAGCTGGGCAATGGACATCTCAAAGTTAGTTCCGATGTTATAAATTTCACCTGGCTTCCCCTCCTTCAGGACAGTAAGGAATGCTTCTACCACATCAGTTGCATAAAGAAAATTCCTTCTTTGAAGTCCAGAACCGTGAATACAGCTTAAAACCAGGAAAAGGCAAGAAATTTTTGTTAATCCTTAAACAGAAGCATTCATTTCATTAGACTGTGTTTTAAGCAGTTTTGCTGTTAGCCGTTACCTGAAGGTAACTTAAGTAGCTGACATGCAAAAAATCCTTTAGTTTTTTAAGGAAATCCTATTATTAAAATAAGCCATCCATAACTTAGTTATGAAATTATCATTTTACAAACCATACCATGTATTTATAACTGTAATTACAGTTTTATAACACAAATGCCATAAACAAAAATACAAGTTACATACCATTTTCTGTTCTGCTGCAACAAAGATATAAACTTTGGAATAACCTAAGGAATTGAACAAAAAAATTACTCTGCTATTTTAGAAGCTGTTATTCTGCAAAGAACACGGGGCTTCACCAGTAAGTATCATTCAGTATTTTAATAAGACCCTTTAAATACTTTTAAGTTTTCTTAAGTCTAATCAAAGAATGCATCAAGCCTGGAAACTGCAAGGATTTTGGGCTTGTTCGTCTGTTTTTTCAAGAGTAGATGCCTCTGTTGTGTTGTAAAGCTTACCTTTCTGGTCAACCATTACAAATCAGTAGTTACAAATGTAACATTTTTACAAAAGAAAATGGTTCCATTACTTTTCGCACACAGAAGTGCACTAGAGTCTAACTAGGGATGTCTATTGCAAACAGTTTAAAACACGGTTTAGACATCCAGCAAGTTGCAGTAAACCTATAGTCAAAAAGTAAGAGTCATTAAAACAGTTACATTCAGAAGAGAACCAATAGAGAATTTCAAGATAAGTAAACATGGATCAAATGATAGCCACTAGCTTGGCCATAAAGATTTACAATATTACAATCAGCTACAAGCTCAGATCCATTCATAATGTCCCAGAAAGTTCAGAACAGTTGGCTCCGCTATTAAAGTTTTTAAACTGAAGCCATGAGAAAGCTACTCCAATTCTTTTAATTTTGTTAACTTACTACTCTAAACATAGGAGCAGACATACTAGGTAAAACTAAAGATCCATCTAGCCTAGTATTGTGTTCTTAGCAGTAATTAACAGTGGATACTTGAGGAAGAATATATATAAGCTGAAAGCAAGTAAATAGTGATACATCCCCTGAATGTACTCCCAACATCATGCAACCTGTAGCCAGACATTTCCCAAGCCACAGATCAGTGAAAAACATATTTTAAAAATCATTGCTTATCCACCTGCAATAATGTAGGGAAAAATAAAATTTATTTGAAAAAAAAAAAACCCAACACATAAAAAACAATTCAAATTAAAAAAATATCTCACTAGAACTGCAAAATATAGACACATTTCACACAAGCTCCCAACTCCAAAAAGTACGTATGATTATCACTATCATTCCATCAGTGTATTTCCATTCGCTAGCATAGCAGATCCGGGCACTGCCTACAAAGGCAACTCCCTCTCACTAATAACCATTTTAAATAGTTACCCCGCAAGGTATGTATGGACATATGCAAAGAACAAGTTGCTTTGTGCTACTTCTCACCATATATCTGATTGCTATAGCTTCATCTTATCTATTTTCTGTACAGGTTGGAACATCTCTTTCTATACCAGACATACTGCTCTCTCGCAATTTACTTTTTGAAATGTTTACCTTTGTTATTAAACATTCCTCATTACAGCACATGACATGTGAGTTAATGTAATTTGTAGGGGAACCCTGCCAGACACAACTGAGTTAAATATCCTTTGAAAACTAAAAAAGTTACAAAACAAAGTAATTGTAGTGAAATTCATGTAAATTACTAGAAATCTCTAATTGATGCTTTACTGACAACCAAAAAACACGTGTTCATTGTGTTGATGGTAAGACACATTAGTGTGAGATCAAAATAGATAATCACAGATAAGTGTGGACAAATATACTTGCAAGACAGTGCTTTTTTCAAACGTCAGTCCATTCTCACGAGAAAAAAGTAACATCACTACAACCCGAAATTATGGTATACTGAAGCTCAGAGTAAAGCATCAGTTTAACTTACTTTTTCTGGATACTGGTGTGGTCCATAAACATTACTGCTCCGTGTGATAACAACTGGGAACTTAAGAGCATTAAACATGCATGTGATTATATAAGAAAATATATACCAGTAAAAACCTGTAGGCTTCTTGCTGATCAATAAACTCACACCCCCACTGCGTGCTTATTCAAAAATCTGCAAGCCCTTACAAACATTAATGAATTAAGCTATCCATACTTCCGTCAAATAGGCCTCCAGCCTTCTCAGTCTTAGAAGCACCGTAAGTGACAAATGTTTGTAATCTCTCAGTCTTGCTATGGAACGACCATAGGACATTACATAGACATTATCTGGTTGACTGAAGACCGGCTTACTACTTTTTATTCCAATAAAGTGTTACTCAGTCATTAACATCTTATTCAAGTCAGCTTTATGTCAAAAACAACATTGCAGAAGGATGTGTCAAGAACAAAAGACTGAAGTATTCAAAATTTTAAATATTTTTGCTGAAACAGATTTGAGTAATAGGGGGTTTTTTCCTTTCTTTTTTTTTTTTTTGCTTTCACTATAAGCCTAGTCTTAATACAATTTGAACTTTGCGTGTTTACTTCTGTATAAACGGATTTCCTTCAAGCTTAACACTGTTTTTTAAATTGCTAATGTTCTCTTTGACCATTTTATCACAGAACATTTTTAGACATTACAGTTCAGATTTTCAAAAAAATTTAAACACATTTGACCTCTCCCCACTGTCTTGCAGTGTATCTCCACCAATAAGTGGTGGACATCCTCCGACACATCCAAACTGCAAGACTAGCAATCAGGAAAGAGGTGGCACTGCGTGGACTAGTACTGATTTTTCTTTTATACTCTTGTATACATAATACAGACACTTAAGTACGGGCTTCAGAGTTTTTGAAGCTTGCATCAACTTACTTGGTACCTTTCCCAGTAAGACTGAACAAAACACTCTGCAGCTGCTTTAGAGGAGGCATAGGGATTCGTTGGACGTTTTGGTGAGGATTCATCAAATTCCTAAAATGAAAAGAAAAATTTGCATTACTCAATTTCTTTTGCCCAGGTAAGTCTTAAAGTTACAAAAGCTGCAGTTGCAACCGAAATAAAAATCCCTAAATATCCAAGCACATCAGTCTGAGAAAGTCACCCTTCCACTTACAGCAGAAGACCAATAACAAAAGACAGTCAATTTATCAAACACAGGAGGCGGCTAGAATACCAGCAGTAATATTTTTATACTTCTAGCAGAGTACCTCACAGTAGCAGGTCCTTAGATTTTTATCTTGTAAAATAATCACTGTTGCCACAGGGAGGTTCAATCCTTTACAGGCTCATATTGCCTCAGAGTGCTGTTGCACCACAGCTAGCAAATTGACCTTTCAGTCCTAAATAAAAGGGGTCCATTCTCCCTTTTCCATAAACTTTATTTCTATAAGAAAAGTAGAATTTGAACCCAAAGCCTTCCAAAGCAAGGCTTGAACAATTCTGACCTGTTCCAGAATAGGTAGCTTCATGGCTATCCTGCCACTTCCATCTACTTACTGCTTAAAAAAAACCAAAAAACCCCAATAATGAACCAAAGAAAAGGAGGGATTCTACGCTGCCTGAGTTGCAATTCATAACAATCACCTTAACACGCGATTAAAAGACTCACTGTTCTTGTCTGACCTTTGCCTCTGAAATTAATTGACCCAATTTACTTTTTGACCTTCCTCCCCCCCCAAAAAACTCTTGAAGAATTTCTACTATGATTCACAAAGAGAACAAAAAAGAGATTAAACAGAAGTGCTCTTTTCAAGGCCCAGAGGCAGAAAAAGATCACTTGAAGTTGTCTCAGTCAAACCACTGGTCTACATGCAGGAAAACGACATCCTTAGGTATCATAAAAGTCTACAGATTGCAGTTGTGTTGAAGGAACTGATAAAGACATTGCAACAATAAGAAACTGCACATGACTTCTCTGAAATACATCAGTATTTTCATGGATTATGGCACAAGACTCCTTGGTCGTTATTTACACCCTTAGAAAGACGAGCATGCATGATTTGTCTTTTTACTGAGCTAAATTACATTTCCTGAATAAGGTCAGGCATAAATTGGCAAGAAATAAAAGATTTCCAGAGAGCAACAAGAAACATCTGCATATTTCTTCCAGTAATACAGGAAGTGTTCGAATTGTCAGTACCTACAGTTCTGTTAGTATTTTAGCTAGAGTATAAAACAGTTCCCTGCCTGTCAAGTTCATACTCAAGGCAGAGCAGGAAAAAAACAAACAAACAAACACCACACAAAAAAACCAAACCACACAACACAACATGCACATTAGTGAAGTCTCATGAATGCTCCAAGGCAAAATCTGTATAATACATTCCTTTGATACTATCTCTGAGTAGTATTCACATGTCATTAATGACCCCAATCTCACTGCTTTAGGTAATACACATTCAATATACAACATGCTATAAAAAAAATACAGGACAATTTTGATACTTAACTTTCTAGAAACAACCAGTGTTTGTTTACAAGTTCCAGTATTGTCAGAAATAGCTTGAAAGTCATACATTTACAGAGGCCAAGGAAAGTTAGACTCGTTTTGTTTTCACTATTAAAAGCAAGTAAAGCTAGAAAAACCCTCATGCACTTTCAAACTCACCTCATCAGTGCTACCTCCATATACTTCATCTGTGCTAACGTAGACAAACTTCTCCACATTGGCTTCATGCGCAGCAGCAACCAGCACATTAGTACCATAAACATTCACATAGGTGAATTCCAGGGCGTGCCAAAATGAAAGATCTACATAAAAAAATTCAAACGATTCTGATTAAATTCAGGCAAGACATGGCTTCCTATTAAACCATAATACTAGAGGCTGCAATATAGACTGGGCTTTATCACTAGTTCTTTGATTGTCAGCTAGCAAGGTCATTATTAAATGAAGACACTTTCTACACGTGCTTGAAGAGAAAACCCTTGCTGTCAACAAGAGGCTGAACTGAAGAGCAAAAGCTTGTTGGCTATGGACGGTTCCATTTGAAATAGCATTATCTAACTTCATTTAAGTGGCAGCATAACTACTTCCCCTCTCCACTAGGAAGGGCCAAGCTCAGTAAGAAAAGTATCATTCAAAGACAGTCGTAAGATGCAGTAATAGGTATATATTACCATTAATTAACTAGCAGCTGTTTTAATTCCTAGAATTGTCCCACTGACCTAATGACTTTGTGCATATCAAATCTGACAATTTTGAGAAGTATTTTCCTGGAGAATTCTTCAAGAATTTCTTCTCGTGATGAAAGGAGTATGGTAGGGATAGATCTCATTACCACTCTTCAGTAATGCTCTTAATCTGAAATAGGCACTTTTAAGTGTAATTCATTCTCTCTTTTTAGAATCCAGGCAGGATTTTTGAGGGAGCTATGCCTAATCCTTCAGCTTCCACACCGTTTTTTCCTGCAAGGTTGGAGCCAATCAAGTAAAAACTTGAAAGACTATGCACAAACTCTTTTTCCATTGTCTTCATGACTCCACCAGTACACTGTCAGTTACACGTGTGTCTAGATGGAATTTAAAGATGTAATGCAAAACAAAAGGGCATTACCAATTATGCACAATGAAAACAGACAACAGTCAGATGAAGCACTTATTAAATTAAGGCTGTGAACCCCTTTAAGTTAAAAAGGCCACCAGACATTGAATCATGTAGTTTATAGAGACAAACTGCGTCCTTGTTTTATATGAAGGGAAAAGACAAAACAGCATCAGTATATATTTTAGACAAATATACTCATGGAAAATAATAGCAGAACATGTAACAATGCTCACCTACATGTGTTTGGGCTGCAAAATGAAGGACTATATCTATTTTCTCAGTTTCAAAGAGCTGTTTTATGAAATCAGGTTCACAAATATCTCCCTAGACAGGAAAAAAAAAAAATCATTAACAAATTATTTTTGATAGAAAACAGTGAGTTTTCATTTGTACCAACCATCACATAACAAACCATTACAAAGGAAGCACAGGATACAAATAGCACTACCAACTGAGTTTTAGGCAATTTATCAATGCTGTGTCTAAAATAAGACCAGATATAAATTTCACACATTTTGAGCAACAGCCTCAACAAAACTTATTTCAGGATTTATATTACTATTTAACATTAGAAACAGCATCGCCCCCCCAAAATATACACAACAGATGTAGCTTGAATGCGGAGGTTGAAATGACAAGTTCCCACAGCAAGTACGAGTTACTGGAGTCTGGCTAACGGACAGTGACATCTAGTGGCATTATAAAAGGTGAAGTGGATTTCCACTTTTTTCAAAATAGATGGCTGGATGTCTTGCAAGGATTTTGGTTTTTGTTGTTTGTTCTGGTAATTTTTTTTTAACCGATATATTTAGAAAAGAGTCAAGCATCGACACACAAGCCATTCTTTAGTTTGTCATAGAAATAACAGCAGCTTTTAAAGGTAAATGCAATCTGAGAAAAAGTTTGATATTTATCTGTTGGCTCAACTTAAACAAGATAGTACCTGAGAAGAAGGGGCGTCTTGGGGAGGAAGACTTTTTTTATTTTCAGTAACAAGGCAATTAACTAAAAACAGTTCAAATGCACTTATGTTTTAAGGAGTTCTCAAGCAACAATTCTGAACAGCCTCAAAGAAGTACTGTATGTCAGAAATGGAAGATGAATTGATTTTCCTATTTCTCATCCCTGAACAGAACTGAAACACTCCAGTAAATACTTCAGGCTCACACATTATTTTGAACTAAATGGTTACATTTACTGATTTTTTTTTAACTGAAATTCAAACTCGCTATGTCTGTGCTAAGCAACAATAAAAATTGTGATAAAACTGTATCTTCCATCCAGCCTCTTATGCAAATTTTCTAAACTTTTACTTCTCTACCTTCCAAAACAGGTTGCTTTTCTACAGCACCACTACAGCATTTATCCTTCCTGCTCTCTCCTAAGGCCAGTAAGAGTGTTACAGTTCTAATCGTAGGGCTTGTCCATCAGAGACTACTTTTTCCAGTGCATTTTTTCCTATCAGTGTAAACTGCTTGGCTGCATACCAGCTGCATATAAGCTCTGATCAACCTTCCTTCTCCCCCCGCCCCCCAAAACAAACCCACCAAACTGAGAAGCTGGAATGAATTATACTGTTGTAAGTTTTGTGAGAATATATTCCTACTCTAGTTCAGAAGCAGTATAGCTACATCATTCCTTGTTACTATCCCCCTGCTTCACACAGGGATCTGCCTGTTTACAGGATGCCTTCTAGAACTCCGCACTATCCCCAGCAATTAAGCGTTAATATATATCCAGGTAACGAGGCTTTTCTACAGCATTCATACATTTCATAAAACACACTGGAAACTGTCAAAAAAGTTAGCAAAAATAACAAAAAATCCAGTTTGGGCATGCTTAAACTGCATACGTTTGCTTAGTAGACATTCCCTTTCCCCTCATGCAACTTTTACCTCAACAGCTCAGAAATAATCACTTACTGAAATAAAGAGGTAGGTTCACAAAAATGTAAACAGCCATGGGGGTCACCAAACAGGTGAGGACAAGTTCAATTCCCAACCTTGCCTGAATCTAAGAGATATGTTTAACCTACATCTACTACCTCTGACAAAGTTGCCCCAAATTTGCTATTTCAGAAAATTAAGCTATATGCATTCCTCTGATGTCCTGCAACCTCGGGCAGCCCAGCTAGACAGAGAGACCAGCATCAGTACTGACTTTCATAGAGGGGAAGAACCTCAGCATACAAACCCAGCAGTCAAGAATGTTTATCTGAACAATAAATCTAAATCCAACTCCTGTCTGAAGATAAAACTGTAGAAACAGCAAACTAATTTAATTGGCAAAGTTTTAGAAAGAAAAGGCATACCTTGAATGTTCCCATGAGACCCTGTTCCAAAACAACTATGAACTACACAGCACCAACAGCAGCAAAAGCAAGAATGTAGCCTGATGTCTAGTGCTAACAGAACAAGAAAGAGCGTGCTGCACGCCACAGAATATGACAAGTGGCAGTGTTTGAAGGTGCAAAATCTAAGATAGCATCAGAGAAGCATGGAGGAGCTGAATCCCAGTCCCTCTTGTCCATACCACCTATCAGAAGTGAAACAATCATCCCTAAAAGTACTCATCTCCATAATCAGGCTTTTACCAATTCTGTACCTTTATTATACAATAAAATATTATCAACTGTCAAAAGACTACTTCATGTAAGAGACAGAACATACTGCGTATTGTCACAGACTTCTGTAGGTGAAATATGAAGTCTATTAATAAGGTAAACAGATGAAGTAAACGCTGTTACGTCCATGAGATTGTCACATACATTACCATATTACATACACTGACTCATTCTTGACAATGAATTAGTAGAAGTAATTTCAACTTTACCACAAATGAAAGCAGTGGCTTCTAGTTTGGGGAGCTCTGGAGACCACATTACCTTGATATGAAGGCATTAAGAAAAAAAGTGAAAAGTCAAGTTTCCTAGAAGAGAAGGCCTTATCACCTGGATAAACTTGTAGTTTTCCTTCTCAGAGACAGTTTCAAGATTCTTCAAGCTTGCACAGTAGTCGAGCTAAAAAGAAATACCCACACAATATCATTAAGTGGGCTTGGTGAAAGTAAATAAGCTAACTCAGATGCAACCTAATTACTAAAAAGTTTGAGGACAAAGTAAAAACTTCTTTCAAAAGAAAAGCTATTTTGCAAGCAGACATGATGAGGCTTTAAAAACACAAGACTCTGAAAGACATCCTAACTGCAAAAATTCTTAAACAGTAAACTTCCCTTTACTTAAACTTCAAAAGCTCCCTTCATTTTTTTTTGTAAAAAATTATTTGTGGTGGAAATAACTGTAAGCATGAACAGCAGTTGATTTTTTTTTTTTGCATAGGAATAAATGGATAGTCAAACAAAAATTTAATAAAAACAATAATCCGTATAAATTTCAACACGCTATAGATTGCATCAAAAATCATTTAAAACTGTTTTCCATATCAAGAAAGAAAACAAGCTACTTACCTTATCTAGATTTATAATCAGATAGCTTGGATAGTTTTTCACGAGAGAGACAACTACATGTGAAGCACTGTAGAATAGAAGAAAAACATATTTTACAATTATATAGTTAGCTTTAAGGTAACAAAGAGATGACAAATTACAAATAAGTTCAGCAATATCAAGAGGCTTTGAGGGAAGAGTGGGCTGTAGTCAAGACAGGAGAAAGAGGAATTCACAGATATATTTTAAGATATGCCAACGTTATTCTATTGATAATGCCCATAACTGTATATTGTTAAGAAACTAAAAATCACATTAAAAGTTCATGCTATAACAAAAGAAAGCAGCCCTGCTCACAGCCACCTAAAAAAAACCAACCCACCCCAAACTGTTATATGCGACATTCAGTTGCCATTCTAAAATACTTTCATACTCTTAGTATTAGAGAGAACTAAACAGCCAACTCTCCTAACTCACAATACTGACTCTCAACACTCAACTCTCCGACACTGCTGCTAGGTGTAAGAAGAAATGACAACCTGACTACCAGGCGCCATTTCTCTTTGGTACAGTCTTGTGTACAAGAAGCTCACCCTGAGAGTTCAGGTTTGGCAGGGCTTATTCACATCTCCAGCCCCCCAAGCTGGGGGGTCCGCAGAGAAATCTAGTCCGCTCACAGCTTCAGACTGAGCACGCTGGAGGGCTCAAGCTTAAGATGGACCCGAGCCTTCTCCGCCTCGAGCAGAGCCCACAGCACTGGGGGGCGGAGGTGAGAAACGGCAGTTGGCTCAAAGCACAGCCACCCCCCCACCCCGGTTGAGGCCGAACACCGTCAGCGCGGGGAGG
>NW_008795138.1:192487-223607 GCF_000699145.1 Aptenodytes forsteri | reverse complement strand
CAGCGGGGTGAGCCCGGCAGCCCGCCCTCCGCCGGGACGTGCAATAGGTCTGATCCGCTCTGCGGGCGGTGAGGAGTCTGGGGCGGCGCCGGAGGGGTGATGGGAAGCTCGGCCAGAAGCGGGACCCCGCTGGAGCCAGGCGGGGCTGCACCAAGTCGGTGGAAACGGGAGCTGGTAGCAGCCCGTGGCGCTGCATGAACAGCGTCGCTGTTACCGAAGGGTGGAAAAGCGCCGTGGTGGGTACTCGGCGCTGTGCTTCCCCTCGCGCCCCGCCGCCTGACGTGGCGGGCGTATCTGGGAGAGCGGAGGCGTTTTAACTTGGACATGCATCTCTCCTTCCCCCCTGGAACTCCACCCAGTGAGAACGATGCTTAACGTTGCCCGTGTCTGTTTCACATCACTGGGTGTTTTTAGCGCCGCCGTGCATCAGAATGTAAATTCTCACCTGATCATTCCCACTGGCTTTTCTTTCCCGTGTTATTAACTCCTTGTCAGTAGTAATTCCTGTTAGTAAAGAGGCCTAGCGATGGGCTAGAATCCTGGTAGAATGGCCACTGCAGAAATACGGGTTGGAAATTACTCTCCTTGCTATAGAAGTTTTACTTTGCAAAAAGAAGTACATGCAAGCATGGTGAGAGCCATATACAACGAGGCTGTCAGCGTGCTTTTCCTATACGCTCAGCATTTCGGTAGCTTAGACTATTTTCTTTCTCAGCTTCATGGCAGAAGAGTTCTGCGGAATGCTTCGAAAGACAACCATGAAGATAATACTTACACAGGCTTCCTCCCAGACTGGAGGAGTAGTGTCAGAGGAAAACAAAAATGTTTGCAAGAAAAAAATCTAATCGGTTGAAGGGAAATGTGACATAAGCCAAGAGTTGGAATGTGACCTTCCAGCGCTGAATGAGAGACGATAGATAGGGTGGGGATAGCTTGTGGAGTGACTTGAAAGCAGATAATTATCGCTGTCCTAGAAGATAATTGTAGAAGCGCTGTAAATAGATCTAAAGAAAAAAAGTGCACTCCTTAAATCTGAGAAAAGAATGTTAAGATTCAAGATGAGTGGTTTAGGTGTTCAGATATAATTTATTGTACAAGTCGATGTTGCGTATTTCCATAGAAATATTCCTCTTTCTGCATGAATATGCACAACTATGTATATTTTGGGTCCTAGTGAAGCCATATGGGCTTTTTTTAGAATCTTCTGTTAATCTTTCAAAGTCTTTTATTAGCAACTTAGGTAAACTGTAGTCCATATAACATTTTACAGATCCCAGGAGATCACCTTTTTTGAGGTTTTATTGCAGGACCGCTGTCTTGCAGCTGGCTCTGAACAGGCAAACCTTCCTGGCAAAGCCTTATTTGAAGCTGGTAGTAGTCTATTGACTCACAGCCAGCTGGTGCCTAGGTTAGGTGGGAAAGAAGATTGCTCTGACACTTTAAAAAACATACAAAGCTTGCTTAAATTTGAATGAGTTTCTGCTCTTGAAGTACTGATTGATTTTTCTTCTCCATTAAGTCCTATCTTTTAATTTAGGATACTGTTACATTAAAGAAGTCTGTGGCAATATATAATGAAAGAATTTATCAAAATAAGTTTGAGGATTGTAGAATTACCCAGACAAGATAAATTGTGTCAAATGAGCTGGTTCTAAAATGCCTAAAATATTTCTCTGTGTCAAGATGCAGCCTATAGGTAGACTGACACATTAGAGAACACTTTTGAAGTTTGATTTTCTTTGTATCAATTTGACATCTGTTATCTATAATTAAGTATTTTAGCTTTAATCAGTCCATAACATGAAGGTCCATTTACATAAGTTCTTCTGGTATTAGACTCAAGAGCTACCCTATGGTGCTCATAATCATGCTACAAAGGTCAAAAAATACTAGACTTTGAACCAGTTATTGAGACTGATCGAGGCAGTGTCTTTAGCTGAACTTGAGAAAATAAAATTTGGGATGGGAGGAAGGAAAAAAAAAAAAAAGGTCTGGAAGTCTGTTAAAAAAAAAAAAAAGAGGAGGGGAGGGAAGGCTGTTTGTAGTAGAGAAGTTTAATGACATTTGGGTTATGGTGAAGGTTTGTTTAAGTACCATCACAGAGAATGGTGCATGCAGTGCTGTGTTAATGAGATGTATAGAAATTGTTTCTGAAAGAGCGTAAAGACTTCTATGAGAAGTAGTGGTAAAAGTTTAAGAAATAAAGTGAAGCTTTGGTGCTGCTATTTATAAAAAAATCTATGCCACACTAGCTTTCTGTTTGTAACTGACATCAAGGCAGAGTAGTTGACTTTATTTTTTAAATATCAAGGTGACCATGCTGTTCTGTGTGTCAGAATCAAGAACGTAGCAGTAGCTGTGACAAAAACAGCTAGAATTCACCTGTTTCAAGCACAGGAATGGCAGAAGCTGCAGAACAGTATCCAAGATCACAGCTGTACAGAGAAGTTCTCTAAAGCTCAGCTGACAAGTGAGTTGCTACTTTTTTGTCCTTACGAATTAAGTTATCTGTGTATTTAGAATATTTATTTGCATGAATTTGGACTTTGCATCAACTTAAGTAAAAGCAGGACTTCGGCCTTCTGTAATTAAAAATTATTGCTTTATTTGTATCACTTCAGAAGACTTTGTTTGCAAGTTATGATTTAGTATACTGCTGGAAAATGAACAATCTTTGACAAATGACTTCAATGCAAACAGCCAAACTTTATGACCAGTTCTAGTCTCATGCTCTCACTTGTACACAACTCAGAAAGGGTACACGTTTGGCAGAAGTTTTCATTTACTCATTCAGTACAGAGATTTTCTTTAACTCCACTTAGAGTAAAAGTCTTTCTTTTTTTTAATTTCAAACTTTTCCATAAAAAAGATTATGTTGAGTGTTTGAAAGAATTTACAAAGAATACCACTGTAGTATGAAACAGAAGAACTTGAGAATCTAAGTGTTTGGGACAGTCAAATGTACGGTTTGAACTCTGACATTTATTGCAGTGGAATGAAAAAATTAGAGGCAAACTGATGGAGCCTGTTGCAGTTGCCTCTAAACCTCCGAAGTGAATGCTTGTAAGGTGGGGAGTGTGTAGCCCAAGTACACAGTAAAAGGGTAATTTTGTACCTGAAAACCTTTTTTCTCTGTTGGTTGGTTTGTTTGTTTGTTTTCCCTTTCACAACCTCATAATCATTAGCTTCCCCCCCACGGCCCTGTCTGTCAGGTCATCTGCGAAAATTAATCTGGGTTATGCTGCCTTACTTTATAACTTGCCTGCATTATCATTTAATGTTCTTTCACCCTTTAATTTTGTAATTTGGTATTCATCACTGAATCTCCCATTTAAATGTTTTTAATATTTGAGCAGATAATTATACCAGTACAGAATATACAGCTTACCTTGTTGTCTTTTGTTTCTGGAGGAAAATTTCTCATTTGTCAGGAGGCTCCTGTTCTCCAATTCCATGGAAATGGCATTTTTCAAAGACGAGAAAACAAAAATAAAAGGATATTTTCATTTTCATGATAGCACAAAACTGTCACACTTTGTTGTACAAAACATGTTAGAAAATTTTTAATACAGTATCAAAGATGAGCTAATTAGGATCAAGCTTAACTTGAGTATCCATCTAAATTTAAAAGAACAGTAAAACATTGAAACATTCAATTATGTAACTGGAAGACAAACATACTGAAATAATCATTTTTGCACCATTTATTGATAGTAATATTACAATACCTACTTAAAGCATAAATTTTCCTTTAAGAAATTAAATTAATATTAGAAACTTCATTCAAATATATCTTCAGTGAATACAGCTTCTTTTTGAAATACATTTCCTCTGCGCAGCCAGAATCCCTAGAGTAACAAACTGATCTCCTGGAACATTGTCATAACGAAATCTTACACAGATGTCACTTCTAAGGATGTAGTTCTACACTTGTTCTGAGCTGAACATGAAGTGCTGCTGATACGACTAGCAGTTGGTCCAGCACTCCTGTCTGTCCCAGCAATGTACTCGCTGTTTTCTGCTGGGTTTAGGAATCATATGATCACAGGGTGAGTTGGATCTGTTTGCTGATCTTAGGCAAAATCAATTACATTTTTATTTTATCTTACTTCATTTTCTGTGAGTTAGCTTGCAGATTTGATGGAAAACTGATTAAACATGCTCTGTGTGATCCTTAGTCGTGATGCAAATAACTCTGTGTCAGAACTCAGCTGAGAGTACAGATGGAGAGTAAAGCCACCCGTCAGCTGCAGTTTGCCTTTCGTTTGGATTAAGCGCCATATGAAAACCTAAAACTGTGTTTTTAAAAATCTCGATTTTTTTGAAGGGAGCTGTTTCACTTTGTATATTTGATTGATAAGATATGTAGCTCCAGAGTGGAATGCATACTTACCATTAGCTACACAAGACAGATTGCCTGTGTTAGAACACTCTTTTTTTTCTGGTTCATGTGTTGTCTGAATTTGTACTTCGTGACAATTGCTGCAGAGACACATCATACGTTTCTTCCTGCATCCTAATGTTGATCAGTTCATGCCTTCAGAGAACGGAAAATAACTTCTTGAAGTTGAAACAAGTTTATTTACATTACATAAATGTTTTTCACAGGTAGGCTTCAAGATAGAAATTAGTTCTAAATTTTATCTACAGAATATTTAGGGATAACGAGTTTGCTAAGGGTTATTTTGTATGTATGTTTGCACCTTTTTCATATAGAAAAGACTTTTCATAAAAAACAGAAATAGGTTGTTTTGTAGAATTTTAATGAAATTTTTCTTTCTTCATCCTTAGCCATTGTCATCTTAAACCATTACGGTGAATTAATCTGCAGTCCACTCGTTATACTGTTATTTCTTCTACAGAGGTGACTTTCATTTATGGTTGAGCTGATTAGCACTCAAGTTCAGTAATCAGTGTAACAGTATTTACTATCCTTATAGTTTCACCCAAACATACAGAGCCACAGATTTCATTTTCAGCAAGTGTTTATTTTGGAGAGATTGTGCATACATTAATAGTTGCTTTAAGGAAAAATAGTGGTAAGATCAATGAGCAGATGAAACTTCAGTCTCTCACATAGTTGGTTTTAAATGTAAACTGATTTGAAATACACCATTTTATTAGACAGTGGTCTCCGCCATTAGCTGTCAATTGAAATTCAGTTTATTACGGTTTGGGGAAGATGCTGTAAAATATGCTAAGTTGCACCTTGAAAGCATGCACGCTATTGTTTATTAATCTCGCATGTGGCTGTTCCTGTTCAGTGCTCTAAATGTCTTTGAAAATAGAGTAGAATAAATGTCACAAAGCTATTTTCCATACTGCAGAAGTATCCGTTGGCTAATACAAAATAGCTAGTCCCATCAATACGGTACTAGAGGATGGAAGTGTGCCAAGCATAGGAGACGCAGTTTGCAATTGCTGGCTTCTGGCAGAAGGGAGCCCTCCCAGCGAACCCAAAAGCTGAGAGGTGGAATCCGGTACATATCCTCACCAACCTGTGCCTGCACCTATTTGAAGCAAAAGGCGAGGATGGAAGTCTGGACTCTGGTGTGGTAGCTAGCTTTCAAAACAAAGACTGTTTTGTACTGCATGTAGTTTATAACTGGTATGTGATGTTGTGGATTTAAATTTTATCTTTAGTCAGAGATGAGTTTTCTAAAAACAAACTAATCGAGTATTTACTCCTTTGTTTGTTTGTTTGTTTTCTTCCAAAGTGACTGTGAACCACACAGAGCAAAATCTGACAGTGTCCCAGATTCCTTATCCGGAAACATGGTATGTGTTTTATGTAGACAAGTTTACCTGCGAGGAGAATTATTCTGAATCCGAGGATATTCAGTTTGAAATGGTCTTACTAAACCCAGATGCAGAAGGGAATCCATTAGATCACTTTAGCGCAGGGGAATCTGGTAAGATTTTTTTTCTTAAAATTAGATTTGTAAGTTAAGGATCTGATCACCCAAACAAATCAGTACTTACTATGCTTGGAAAAGTGTGGCACTCGGGAATGGATAGCAGAGTCTCTTACATTTCAGATTCTACTTTCTCACAGAGAGTAAACTTTAATTCATTTTCCGGCATTACAGAAAAATCCTTCCTTTTCTCTAGACTGACTTTCCAAAACTTGCCTAACTGGAAGCATAGATGCACAAGGAAAGATAGTGTTGACGTCTTTGCTAATAGGTATTTTTCCCCTGTTGAAATCGTAAGCTTCCACTTGAATGTGAATTTAATCCCTGATTTTAATGAATTTGCTTATTTAATTCATGAAATTCCTTAGCTGTGTAAAACTTGATTCTGTGCAACACGAGTACATGCACGATATAACATTTCGCCGATACAGTTTCAGTTCAATGTTTAGGTCTTTCTAAGTATCTTAGTCACAGGCCACAGATTAGATGAGATATTTGTCAGTCCCGATTCTATTTTATTTAAGAAATGCAATTTTAAATCTTTAAGCCTGCAAAGAAGAACTTCTAGAAGTGACTCAAGACAGCAGCTGAAGAAATGCCTACGTAAAATTGTATGCTTTGGACAATCCAAACCAACCTAATGTATGCTGCACCAGTGGAGGTTTAGATTGGATATTAGGAAAAATTTCTTCACCAAAAGGGTTGTCAAGCACTGGAACAGGCTGCCCAGGGAAGTGGTTGAGTCCCCATCCCTGGAGGTATTTAAAAGATGTGTAGATGCGGTGCTTAGGGACATGGTTTAGTGGTGGACTTGGCGGTGCTAGGTTAACGGTTGGACTTGATGATCTTAAAGGTCTTTTCCAACCTAAATGATGCTATGGTTCTGTGCTTCAGTGCAGCGCTTGGCTTCACTGCTCTGGGAGGCCTCATCAACATGTCACTAACCTAGGTCTGTTGTAAGGGAAGAGCCCAATAGGCTTAGTCTGCCTTCATATACAGCTTTAACCTACGTACCCAGAATAAGCCTAATTGCTATGCAAAGAATCGTGTGCCCTGCTGTCATGCTTGGTCTCAAGAGGATATAGAGGGAACAAAGGCAGCTCCCTTTTTGAAGGGAAGAGAATATTCGCTGAAACATTTAGCAGAATCTGTAAGAAAGTAGCACTGTTAATCATCCATTTTTCAAGGCTTCTAAGTTGACCTACCTGTCTCTTTAACTCCTTAATTGTGCTACAAACTTAGTTGGCAGTTTTTGTTTCATGAATTTTGTATCCAGAAGTGAATTCTAGGTTAATTTACTTATTCTCAAAAAGCAGTAGTAGCGTTCTTTTGCTAAATCAATGGGCAAAGCAGCTATAAGATATTATGTGGCCCTTAAAAGTGGTGTACAGACCTCCTAGAGAGGCACCTCAGCTCTATATTAATTTTGTAGGAAGACTTTGAGGACTTGGAAGCAGAACTCTGAACAGCTTGCATGCTAAGCAAGGAGGTGTATAAATCTGTTGGATGCACGTATTTAGATCCAACAAATAGGAAACAGGATGAGCTTTACATGCCGTGTCTTCCACGGTTGCAGAGGAACACCTCTGTTTATTTAGAACTTTCAAAGAACTGACGAGGATTTCTTCTCTCTCTCTCTTTCCTTTTTTTTTTTTTAAATGCATCTTTGGGGAATAATTTTTGTCCTTTTTCCATAGAGATGTGCAGCATAGAACATTAGGGCATCAAAGAAAAGATCCAGCTTCATTTCTTGGTTCTTTCACTTGGGCAGCTAAAAACTACATAGTTCCAGATGGTTCTAGTTAGGTCACCCTTCACTTCAGTTACTAAAGTTGTGGCCTGACACAGGGAAACTCAAAATTAAATGGGCTATAAGGAGAGTATAGGAAAGAACTTGAGACTGTAACCTTGTGATTAAGATTGTTTGCCTTGAGAGAGGAGCAGGCCTGGCTTCTGATCCCTAGCAAGTAATCTTTTACCATTTTATATGATACGTTCTGTTACGGAAGACATGGTACCAGTGGAATGTAGGATTTCGAAGGGCAGCTGACCAGGTAGACAGCATTTTGAAGATCTTTCTAGTTAGGTATTTCAAATTAAGGTACATACGTGTTATTTTCTCTGTCAACTCTAGGTTACTTGAAAGTCAAAAAACTTAAAAAAGGTTGAAAATTACCCTTCTGGGTTTTTTTATAGTTGTATTTCAGTTCAACTTTCTCTTAAATCCTTTTGGTCTCAAGCCAATCATCTCCAATCTGTCTTTGGTTGGAAGGAGCTTTCTATCCTAAATGTTTTAGTGTTTATTAAAAGCTAGTTGATTTTCCTAAAGAGTTTTCCATGTGTACCCACTCATCATGGTGAGAAATAATTTATCTACAGAATCCTTGCCAACTTCAGTGGGTATCTTTTGAAGCCAAAAGATAAAGAGTGAAAGGAAGAATAAGAGATTTGATCTAAAACGCATATTTTTGTCAGTCATAAATCATGCTTTTGTGTAGGTATACAAGAGAAGCAGAGCGGCCCTGAATTTTTTGTTTCATGAGTCTTTATTACCTTATGCTCTTTTTCTCCTATTTCACTGTAGGTATGTCCAAGCTGATTAATTTTAGCCATAGAAGTTATAGTACTAGCAACTATTCAGAACTCATCCAGTTCTAATGTTTTTCAACTTAGATATTTAAATGTGTATAATTGCTCTGTTTCTAATC
Organism: Aptenodytes forsteri; assembly: GCF_000699145.1. NCBI lineage: Eukaryota > Metazoa > Chordata > Aves > Sphenisciformes > Spheniscidae > Aptenodytes > Aptenodytes forsteri. The sequence continues at coordinate 214,984 of NW_008795138.1, read as the reverse complement.
TCTGAGTGGAGCTGGTTGAAGTGTTTAGCAGAATTGTTTTGCTGCTGGAGGGAAAACATTGTTCAGAATCTGATTCTGTGGGCACCACTTGGTTTCAAGGAAGGCTGGAGAAGAAAAACATACGTTTTCTGTGAGAAATTTCTGTTTACCCATTTTTTGCTTATAGCTCACTGGCTTTGACCCTTTGGGAGCTCATATGGTGGGTTCCAAAGCTCCCAGACAATAGAAACAGTTTTCCAGGATCCAGGTCTTCAGGGAAGCATTTTACGAGACTACTGCCAGACTGAAAATTAGAGGAGTTCTGTTTTGTAAATAATACCAAAAACTTTGGGCATTTTTTCAGATTGGTGTAAAAAAAATCCACTCTATGAACTTATTATTGTTCTCTGTGCTATTTTTCTTTCCATTTTTCTTTATCTAAAAGTTTTCTGTCTTGGTCAGCTGTGCTTCTTGGACTAACTACTTTACGTGGAGGAAGAGTGACACCCAGTGGTTAAATAGATTCAGCAGAAGTCTCTTCTGGGTTTCTCTCAGCTCAGATTGTGCCTTTAAAAATTGAAGCAAAAAAAAAAAAAGAGCTAAAAATGAGTCCTTTAATAAATATGTTTCTGACTGATCAAATGGGCTACGATTATTTTCTGTTTATCAAGAAACTGTATGCCACTTTATACTATTTCAGTAATTGCTACAAAGCTATTTGTATTTGAACAGAAACTCTCCTACACTCAGAAAAGGTATTGTTGAATAAAAAATACTTTGTCAGATCAAACAATAATCAGCTCTCTGAAAAAATTCACTGACTTTCTTGGATAAAATAGGCTCTGATTTACTAATTTTGTCTGTACTACCACTTTTGGGTGACAGTTACTAAGTATTTCCCAGTGATTATATAAAAAACATATTTTGTTTTAGTTATTTACTGCTAGTAGCAACGTTTCTTTATAAAAACTAAGCTGTATTTCTTTTTTCGCAGGATTACATGAATTCTTTTTCCTGCTTGTCCTAGCATACTTCATAACTGCTTGCATATACGCACAGTCCCTATGGCAAACAATTAAGAAGCGTGGACCTATGCATACTGTATTAAAGGTGTTGACAATTGCGTTACTGTTGCAGGCTGGTTCAGCTTTTGCCAACTACCTGCATTTCTCAAGGTATCTTTGCTTATCTTTGCTTTCAGTCTTAAGACTTGAAGAACATTCTGTTGTAAAGATCAGTACATAAGCTTTCCTGTGGTGACTGACAAAACATAGGACTGACTTTTTAGAACTACATCATTGCCTAAATGTACTTTTAAGGGAGAACACACATTTAAGACTCACTCACTTAAAAATACCATCTTTTATTCTTTTATCAGTTATTCTAGAGATGGAATAGGAGCACCTTTTATGGGAAGTCTGGCAGAATGTGAGTATGCTTGTCTACTGTTTCTTACATATTCCTACACGTTAATCTGTATAATACATTAGTGAATGCTGTTGCTGGACTGTATTATCTTGGACCATACCACTGGATCTTTAATATAAAATAATAAAAGTTGCTCTTCTGAAAAACAGGTTTTCTTCTGGATGTTTACAATAACAGTACTTAAAGTTACACAATTGTGATCTTGTTTAGGATTTTTTTAAAAGCTTTTCTTGTCTGAAGATTCCATCCCACAAACACTTAAATACATGCCTATCACATGAGTAAATGTTTCAATATGTTGAAGGTTTTGCGGAGTTTGCATGATCTAAAGTAACGAAGCTTTTTAGGAAACAATCATATTTTATGGAGTGTGTCATTTCACTAGCAAATTTAACATTGATTATAATGAAAAATTAAGTGTTTTACAGCACAAGAGATAGGATTAGAGTGATGCAAAAAAATGCTTATGTAAAGTTTTCATGTTAACAAAGCATTTTTCTCCACTCTGTATAGATATCCTGAGTTCTCATTGGAACTGAATTCCTATAACAACCCTTCCCAAAATGCACTAATTTACTCCTGCTGGATTCTTCAGGGTTAAACATCGTTGGGTAGTTCACATTTGAAGCATTGGGGGGTTCTTTCTAAGCAAATACATTGCCTTTTGATTGACTTGAAGCACCCCAAGAAGGTAGTACTGTGGTAGTGAGATAGCATTGGAGAGTAACAGCCTATATAGAAAAATATTTCCCTTCCTGGAGTTCATTTAGAAGCTTGCAGTTGGAATTAACAGCCTCTTGATGGCACTTGGCACCACAGTAATTGCCTCTTTCTTGTTTTAACCATTTGAGTTGGCAGCTCCTTGCAGCCTCTCCAGCAACTGTATTATTAAACTTCCCCTCTCATCTCCTGAAATTAAATTAAACAGAGAATATGGAGGTAGTCATAACTCCTCCACAGTGAGAAACCCAGTGTTAACTGCACAGACAGAACTTCAGAGCTGCATGTTAGATTTTCTGTGTATGTGTTACAGTGAAGAGACCACTTTTATTTGCTTAAAGCAAAGGTTATTAAGAATAAAATAATATTTTTTGAATCAATAGCTGAATTTCTTAAATTCAGCTGAGAGTTTTCCTTTCCTGCTGTTTTTAAGATTCGTGGTTCCCAAAAGAGTAAAAGAGCAGAAGTAATAGAAATGTGGAAAGCTTCAGTGTCAATTACAATTCTGAAAAATGGCTGATAGCAAGTAGAATAGTTTGAAGATGGAAGGTGCTACCACTTTTCCTGTATCAGAACAGAAATCCAGTTAAAAGTAAATGGTAAAATTTCTGTTGACTTCAATGGGGCCAGATTTTCTTTCTAGAAGCCTGTTCAGATACTATCGCAAGCAATTACTCTTTTCCTACCATCCTTTAGTCTTTACCATGTATAAAGAACTGACCCTCAGTCTAATTTATCACCTAAGTTAATCGCATAAATCACACAAATAATGCTGGCACTCAAAAGCATCACAAAAAGTGATCTTTTAACTTTTGATAAGATAGAAATGTGAAAAGTCAAGGAATATTACTATGCCTGTTGAACAGCCAAAAAAGATGAATTGTGATGAAGTCAGACAAATGTGGTATCAGCTCAGTAGCATGTGACTTTACACTGACCCTGGATATCTTGGGATTGTTGTAATTTTAGAAATTTCTCCCAACCTTCTTACTTTCTGGCAAGGTGTAGAAGATGTCAAAGATTAAAGCCGGTACTGAATTTTTGTCTTACACCATTTTGTCTGGGAATCCACTTGAGTTGTTGCCGCACTGAAGCAGAGCAGTATGTATATCCAAGATGTGACTGAGAGATGATGTCTGGCTATAACTTATAGGGCAAGTTATCTTAAGGAGTGACAGAAAATAAAATGCTCTCTAGAACATCCAGATTTGTTCAGTCATTTCTCTAGCTTGGATTTGTGACACTGGTTTGGCATGCCTTGAGTTCACGTAACACTTTTTTCTAGCGAGTACTATGTCTCCATAGCTAGCATTGTAAAATAATTCCAAGATCATTTTGACCAAAATCAGTGCCAGTTCATTTTATTAAAGAATGAGCAAGTTTGTATTTACTAAAAGCTCTTGACATTTCTTAAACAGCAAAGGTGTCAGAGTACATTAAGAAGCATTTAAGCATATAAACTGTGAGAATACCAAATACATCCCAGGAGTAACATGTTGAAGTCTGGTTTATATCCATATTTTCCTAGTATTGCTGAGTGTCAGTGAAATACTGTAGCTGATCTTCATTTGACACGCTTCCCTTGTGTGCATATTAATCTCTGTACAGTGGCAACATTTTTTGCGCCAATATTTTTAGTAAATGTGGAAGTACATGTATCTTTTATAACAGAGTCCAGCTGTACAAAAATAGAAGTTTACTTTTGTGACATAGAAATATTTTTCTCGTACCTGATAGTGTAAGTGAAAAGTACAAATAAGGAACAAATTTAATGGAACTAAAATACTAATCAAGTTAAAAAGAAAGCATTTCTCTGTGTAGTGCCCAATCTCTAGTTTCCGAACCAAATTTGCAATTTAGGTAATATAAGAATCAATTTTTCTTGTATATCTCTGCTATGCCAGTACAATGAACCAGTTTACTCTCAAGTCCAAACACCAACTTAAAAATTGTTCAATAAGTTTCAGTCAAAAACTTACCAGGTCTAAAGCTAACAATCACCCAGAAAGAAATCTTCAGTTCTTTCTATTGTCAGTAGTACTTCAGCAAGGCTAACAAGTAAAGGCTTTAATACATTCTAGCTTGAAGTTTTCTTTATTCAGATACAGCTTCAAACACAGGTTTGAGACGCTGATTAAGAATGTAACTTTATGGAGTATGTGTTAATTGTTCCCAAACAGAGCAAAAAAAATGGACATAGCAAAATGAGGCAAAGGTAGTTTGCATTTAATAAAATGAAATACAGGCAAGTTGTTGCTCCAAATGAAGTTTGTGTTAGGGTTATTCATTATATTTTCCCCTTTACGTACCTGAGAGTGGAATTTGTCCTAAATATTTGTGCTTTCTGTTGCAAGCTACTGCATCCTTAAGACAAAGTGCAATTAATTTAAAGTACAATGCAACTATCTGATTTCTGAACAAAAGTTTTTCAGAGCAAAGAAAGGAGTTCATTTCATCATGTTTCATATTTGCAGTGTGATTAACATACATATGATTTTAGTTCTTTAGCATTTATAAGCCTATTTATGCAGATGGACTCCTGAGCCCAGACTTCTTTGACACAAGAGTGGGATTTGGAAGGATGTGGCGCTGTGCCCGTGTTGTTGCAGAACTTCAGCATAACTAGAGGAAAGCTGATAGTGATCTGTTTGGGCACTAGAAACTACTCAAAATATCCACGTTTTGTAGCAAAGCAACCTTCAGCTTTGATGAAATTATCATCAAAATTATGACTAAAGGTGGTACAGAGGCATAAATGTCCATCCTTCATTTGTGGGTATATAGAACATTTCTCTTTGCTTTAGAAAAAAACTTTATTTTTGTTGTGACTATTTATTTTTCTTTTGTTTTCAATAGTGTGTGACATAGTCTCACAGATACAAATGCTGTATTTATTGTTGAGTCTGTGTATGGGTTGGACGATAGGCAGAATGAAGAAGTCTCACGGCAGACCTCTTCAGTGGGATTCCACTCCAACATCTACTGGCATTGCTGTAGTAGTTGTTGTTACACAGGTTTGTATTTTATATTCATTCTTATACTGAAATATACAGCTGCTGTTAAGTATGACAGAACCGTGAACCAACTAATCTCAATATTTTATGAGGGAGGGAGTATCAAGACTGGAAAAAACCCCCACAGCATAATGTGCACCCAGTATGTCTAATAGGTAACAACACCTTCTCTTTACTTTAGCAATTTAAGGTGTAGCTCCACAGTATGTTTTTGTTCAGCACTAAAAGCACTTAAGAAGTTCCCACAGTTTTCCAAACTCCTGGTTGTGCCAATTGTTCGTAGCATTATACTGTAAACCAGATCAGTGGAAAGCTCTAGATTGAAAAAAAAAAAAAAAAAAAATTGCTATAGTCTCCATTTAAATAGTTTAAATTAGCCTGGAATCTATAGATTTCTCTATTCTTTTGCTGTGTGGTGTAGTTTAGCTTGTGTAGGAATCCCGAACCCCAAAACCCCCCTCTAGTTTGAAAAAAAAAAAAAAAAAAAATTGATTTCAGCACAGTCATTTTACTGATCTGATCTATAACGTGGTCCTGTAAATAGTTGTAATCAGTACAACTGGGGGGTTGTGAACTACATTGGTGGGGGGTAACAACTAGCAGCATGAGAGGAAAGACGAGAAAAGCTGCTGTGAGAAATTCTTTCTGTCACCAAAACAAAATGGAAATCCTCGGTGTCCTCCTCTTAGAACCACTCAAATAGGATGTCTAATGGTCTTTTCAATCAATATAAGGGAATTCTTGAAAGGTTCATGTGCAGGATTGGTCATGCAAATACATGAATGCTCTGACACATAATTTCATTCAAATATTTTCCATTAGTATAAATTAGAAAGTCAAGTAAACCAGTAACTTAAAAGTAAATTGTAATTGAGATCATCCAACCCTGGTGGTGCCTTTTGTAAACAAATTTTTTTGAATCACAGCATAAAGACAAGAGAATCTGAAAGCCATTGAGAAAGAGAAGAGGAGGGAGAAACTGGAGACAGTAATGAGGAAGAGATTATACTGAAGATTTTGTGCCATTTGAGTAGTATCTGTAATTAGTCCTGCTTCCAAACTAAATAAGCGGGCTGCTAAAACATAAAGAGTAGCTGGGAGCTGACATTTCTTGCTAATTAAGAATATAAGCCAAAGGCTATTAAGGTCAATGGGACTGTTGAAATTTAAAGATAGGTTCATTCCACCTTACTTTGACACCCATCTAGCACCAGAAATTCTACATGCTGGTAGTAAAGAAGACTTCCAAAGTATTTAATTTTATTCATGCCTCTCCACTTGTACATACATATGGGTATGTTAGTACTCTGTAACTTGAGACTGGAAAGTTTTTTGTTGTTCTTTCCTTTTTACGGTACATAGAAAGGACACTCAGTATCATCAGCTTGATCTTTTTTTGGTTGTTAGTTGTGGTAAAAATTGGGGCAGGTGTCATACATATTATGCTGCTTCCCCCAGTACTGGTCCATTACACATTTGTGTTGGCTCTTTGAGCACCACTGGAGGATTGACACAAAGTTGGCTATCTTACTTTTCACCACGAAGGCACAGCTCTACCACATCCCTCCGCCGGGTACCGTTCTTGGGTCCATTGTTGGGAGTCTCAGGTTTGGCACGAGTCTTGTAGAAACAGAATACGGATATCAGAGTATGTCATTGCCTGGCTGGTTTTGCACCCCCCATCTCAGTGTTTGCTGTCTCCAGCAAAAGTTCCCTGACACCAAGAGTATCCTTGCCCCTTCTGGAGAGGATGTTTTCCATCTCATGGTTCAGTACACACAAAATATACCTTCTGCCAGATTTCTTCTCCTTAATATAGAATGTGGCTGTTGAGCTCAGGGGAGCAGGATCCAGACCGCATCGCCTCTATCAAAGGCAGTGAGCTCAAGACTTCATTCTCTGGATTAGTCTGTTGTTCTCTGGTCTGTCTAGATTGACGTGGGTGTTGGACCTGCTGTAACAGGGCAATCAATGAGCACTTTTAATGATTAAAAACCTAGAACAACCTCCTTTCTGTCCTGCTCTTTCCCAGAGATTCTTATGGGAGAGCCAGCTTCCTCCCATGCCGGAGGTTGGACGGACTGATGTGGATCATCAGAGATGTTCTGAGGACTTGCTGTGGAGGGTGCTGGAAACCCCATGCATTACCCTAATGCAGCAGATAGAGATTGAACCATGTTAGTTTTATTGACGTTCTACACTACCTGTCCTCATCTCGTCTTCACGGAAGTCAAGCAAGTGGACAGCCTGGGAAAACATGTTATTCTTCAATTTAACTGCAGTTTTGACTGGCAAACTATCTGATCCTGTTTGCCTGCTAGTAGTTCAAATTACTCAACAAATATTCAGGTTTTTTTCTCCTCTTTGTACTGATGCTATGGATTTTTTCTTTTTGTTCTTTCAGAAACACCAGCAATTTTCCAGGCTGTGTTTACAAGTTACCATCAGTGTAGGGTGGACACAGCCTCCTTAGTCAGCAAATCTCTTGTGGTCTTTGTGGCTGCAGAGAGGTAGCATGTCAAAGGAGGGACAAGCATGCCATTCAGCATCTCCCTTTGCCTTAACTTGTTCTTTATTTCAGCCTCAGAACAAAAGATTCCCAGGCCACTCTATTCATTAAAGATTCCACTCTCTGCTGCTGAGACACAAAGCTTGTTCAAACTTCATTGATGGCAGGCCTTTCCCATCACATAGACCTGAGCAGTTTCAGCTTTCAGGGCTGATAGGAGTGGAGGCAATGATTCTAGAAAGATAGCCGATCACTTTGAACCTGACCAAAATGACATAGAACCTTACTGCATTAGACGTCATGCTTCACAGGGGTTCTTAGGTACACCCCAAAGGTGTGCTCAGAATGATCTCTGCCTCTGACCTTAGATCTAAACCATTTTTTACTGTACTGGCATTGCATGACATCAGATACCCAAGTACTAGATACAATTAGAAGCAGCTAGTTAATCCACTTTGCCTTGCTGCCACTTTTCATTTCCCTTTTGCTTCCCCCTTCCCCTTGCCTCTCAGAGATGATCTGTCCCATGAGAACCTGCCTTTACTGGAGATTGATATGTTATCTTGGCTTGCCGTAAAGTCGATGTTGGCATAGCGAAGGGGAGGAGGGGTTCTACCACAATTGTTTCCTCATGACAAAAAAAGAAGAGTGTCTGGTTCTTCGTTGTATGGATGTGGAGGTTCAACTTGTATATCTGAAACATTAGGATGATGTCCGTGGCAAACATTCTTCTAGCATTTGAAGAAGGCGACCAGTACTGGACAGTGGTTGGTGTCCACTGTGAACCAAGATAGGTCAGAAGTATGTGCAGGTGAAGTCAGGCATTTTGAACAGTGTATTATGTAAACAAGGAGATGGTCATTCTCCTTGATGAAGAAGCAGTTGTGACTTTAATGTTGGACATAGCTAGTGCCAGTCAGCTCTTCAGCTACCTAGGTCATCTAGTTCTTTTGTCTACAGCCTAAGCAGAGTTGTTCTTCTGGATAAAAATTAGGATTTCCCCCCAATTTCTTCTCAGAGCTCTAACAGTTCTGCTCACTGCCAACAAAAAAATGCCTCTGGTATCCACTTCAGCAGGTTGGTGTCTGGGTGTTTTTTCAGCTTGTTCCTGATATTGCAGCTAAGTGACCTGATGTATGCCTTTCTGCGGTCAAGGTAAGGGACTTCAGGGCTTATTTAACTTAATTTCTCAGGCATGGCTAGCCAAAGAGGTTCTGACTTCAAGATCATGCTTGTCTATGAAAGCTCTTCCTTCATTGAGAACAGATTGCCTAATCCATTGTAACCTAGAAACAGTCCATAGCACAGATTTCTCTTTTACAGGATCCTGCTTTTCTCTGGTGAGTGAGAACAGTCCTAGCTCATAGTAAGAGCAATGACACATATTCACCCTGTCCAAGTTTCCAGTGTGTTGCACTGACGGTTCCATCTCCGCCTCTAATGCCTCTGCCTTCTGCTTGTTTTTGAATAATCTAATGAAACTGAAGGAAGCTGGACTTCTGTGATCTTACATTGCTGTCACTACACACAGTCTTTGATCAACGGACTCCTGGGCTGTTTACACAGTTTACACTCTTTAAAGGGCTAGTCCAGAGCATACCCTGCTGTCAGACACTATTTTTTCATGAGGATTTGAACTTTGTTCTAATGATTCCTTTACTCCAGCTCTTTGTCATCTTCTCATGAAAGTGGCTTCCTTCATTGCTGTTTGTATTGGTGTAGGTTAAGGAAAATTCAAACCCTCATGAGCTCTGTTCTCTAAGGTTAAGCTATCCCTGGGACCTACCTAAATTTTCTTCTTAAAGCAGTGTCACAGTTCCATCTCCATCAGCTTGTATTTCTTCCCCCCAGATGCATGCTTTTGTCAGGAAGATTCTATACATAGGTGGAGGGGTTTTTTAAATTTTCTCAGACAGTGTATGTCCAGTCCAGGGAAATTAAATACTTTGGTTATTTCCAAGTGTAAATGTCAAAAAGGAGGATGCTCTGTACAAGATTGCAGTCATTTTGTGACTGGTAGAACCCTTGTTTGTTGCCTGGGCACATTCTACCTGGACTGAAATAACTTCTGTGGTAGGAATTCATCAATTTCATGACAAAACTAGTGCTGTAGATGCAACTTTACCAAACACTGTCTTATTTCGGTCTTGCTCCTTGACAGAATTCTCAGTCAAGTAATTTGATCATTTGAAGACATTTGCTTGGAGTTACCCAGAAATGGAGTGTTATGGTGGGAACACTTGAAGCATGTTGGTCAGATTGTTTACTAGTAATCAGTGATGTTCAGGACTTGCATGCTTCATATCTGTCCCTCTCCCATCCTTCCATTTTCCATCCAGGTAGTTGAGGAGTGACTGAAATGACAGCAGTCACGCTTGCTATTATGGCCTAGGTAAGGGAGGGGAAAAGCAAGAGAGTACTCTCTAAGGATATTCTAAGAGAAAATGATCCTGTCTTGACTGATGAGACTCAAGGACAGCCACCTTTGGAAGGCACAGGTGGATTACACATTTAAAAAAAAAAAAGTTAATTTCAGTAACCTTTTTGTCTTTATGTAGTTAATGTAGTGAGAGAGCCTTTGAATGTGTTCAGAAGGGAATCTGACTAATTTAGATTTCTAAATTGAGGCATACAATGTCTGCTTCTGAAGGCCTTCAGAACTACCTCACTCATATAAATCAAATTTGCCTACCTTTCTTCAGAAAGCCTGCTTCATTAGACACCTGAAACCTAAGTGCAAGCTAGATGTGTACAGTAGGTGGACTGGATTCCAGTGTATATTCAAGTCTTAAAATGCCATTCAGCTGCTACATGATGCTGGGAGAGTCTAAACTTTATGGGTATTCTAATTTATAACGTTAACATTCCCAAAGTCTTAAAAAGGTATTCTTCGGCAAGACCCAATTTTTATGCAACAAGTAGGTGCCTGCCTTCTACCCAGCTAAGATTCAGAAACTAGGCACTTCTTAGTCTGTTTTTCCTTAAAGAATCCATCAATATTCTTTCTCACAGTGCTGCTACAAAATTGGATTCTGCAGCAAATGGATACAGTGCTGAGAGTTAAGGAGGATTACTGTCTTTCGTGTAGTTATCTGTTGGCTAGACCATTTGTCCAGATGTTGGAACGGCATTTGGAACCTGTGACGCTCCCTTTCCTAGACCCTAGGAGGTTTCTGAGCCAGTTGCTTGCAGAGTCAGGCTCGCTCGCAGTTTCTGACCTAGCTGATGTTGAATTCTTTTCTCCACAATGGCACAGCTTCAATAGAAGGGGTGGAGAGTGGCCCACCCAAGAACAGCCTATAGCCTGGCAGTTGGGGCACTCTCCAAGGAGGTGGGAGATGTGAGCTGGATATCCTTTAGGCAAAGAAGGGAATTGTGGGAGATCCAAGTTCAACCTGGGTGAATGCTTGAGCCTTTAGGCTATTGTATAAAAGGGGCAGCAGCACCACCCTCTTACTTCCCCATCTTTAAAAAGAAAAGTGAATCCTGTTAGGATTTTGAAAGAAAAGGCGTAGTCGCCTGCCTTTGAAACAAGCTTTACAGGTTGTGGATCCCAAGTGGAAGGAGACACCTCCCTGTAGCTCTGTGGAATCATTTCAGTGGGCTTCCTGCTGAGTAGGCTGACTGTTTAACTAGATGATTATTCTGGACCTTATGCTAAGGTGCCACATTCCTTATATCCAAATTAGAGGAAACTTTCAACTTGTCAAACTTTCTAAAAGTTACGGAATGCAAGAAGTGAGACTCTGTTTCTGCCAGTTCCACTTGGAGTAATAGGTAGTGCCAAAAAGCAGTTCAGGCTAGGCTTTTTTTGTGTAACATGGTGGTTTCCAACAAGCGGAGTGGAGCATGGCCAGTTGTGCGGATAATTTAATCTGTGATGGGAAGATTGAGGTTTAGCGTAACCTTGTTTATTCTAAATGTACTTTGCTGTCGTTGTTCCTTTCCAGAGCTTTTTATTAATTTGGGAGCAGTTTGAAGATACGAATCACCACAGCTACCATTCACACCATGGCTTAGCAAGTGGACTGCTTATTGGGCTCAGAGTTTGCCTAGCTTTGTCACTGGCTGCTGGTCTTTACCAGATCATCACAGTGGAGAGAAGCACGCTGAAAAGGGAGTTCTATATCACCTTTGCCAAAGTATGGGTTACATCAGGGAAACTAATCCCTTCTGCTGTAAATATAATTGTGGCATGCAGTTGACTGAAGCACTAAACTCTTTTCCTCCATAAGAAAGCTAATGTTTAAGTGTCTGATTTGATTAAATTGCACCCTGTCATCATACTCTCAGTAGTCATTTTAATTTGACAAGGAGTATAGAGCTTTTTTAAACAGAAATCCCACCTTTCATTGTGTGGTTTTCGTTCTGTTGATTGAAAATTAAACAATGGGTTCATAAAATAGACAGAAATGTAAATGCAGTTCCTCTAACTGTCATCTCTTTCTTCTAAACTGGCACGTAGTCATTTTATAACTTATACTCATCTTCTCTTTCAGGCCTGCATTCTCTGGTTTTTGTGCCACCCATGTCTTGCAACCATTTCTGTAATATTCAGAGAATATCAAAGAGAAAAGGTATGTACAGGCAAGATAAAAGAGATGGAATTTGAATAGTAGTTGTTCTTCATGTTCAGTGTTTGTTAGCAAACTCATGCTCTTAGGCTGTTAATCTTATGACCCCAAAGCAACTTGAAAAGTCTTAGTCACACAGCTCTCATTGATGCTAATGTGAGTCATATTTTACAAAGGCATACAGGGTTTGAATCATTTAAGGGTAATCATTCCTAGGTTAAGGGCGGGGGGGATTGTTAAGTCAAAGGAAAATGTGGAGGGGGTGTTTTGTTTTATTGTTTGCTTGTTTGTTTTTTAATTAAAAACACCTTGGGGATTCTTTTAACAAAGCTAGTAGAAAGATAAATGCGTGGATTTTTTTTGTTGTTTGCTTTTTAGTCTTCACCCTTTAAAAGTTTTATGTGGCTAAATAGGTCAGGGAACCTGTAGCTGAACTGTAGTCTTTAGATTAAGAAATCTGCCCAAATACGTAGTTTGGTTTGTAAGCTCTAAACAGTTAAAAACAAAGGTGGACTCACTGGGTTTCTCGGTTGCTTAAACATACTGGGAAGTAGAGAACTAGTGTGTGGAGCCTGCCATGTTCAGATGAATTGCACTACTATTCTCAGGTGGTTGACTACCTCATTCCAGGGTAGAGTTCACTTCTTTTCTTCATGGTTTATAACCATCTGTGCATTTTCGGAAACAGACCTTTTATTTGTGTAGAGGATATGTAAGGGAAAGAAAAAAGTTCCGCTAAAAATACATGGTAAATGAAATACCACGTTTGATTTCAAAAAAAAAAAAAAAAAAAATAATTCTAGGGAGAAAAAAGACTCCTCTAGAGCCACTAATGAAGAGATTTTTTGTTGTTGCTTGATGAAAACATCATCAGGGCAGGGGGACAATCTCTAGAGGTAGGATCAGTAAAGGAAATTTTTGCAATATTTTGAGATTTTTTAGCTTACTGAAGGGAGATTACAGTTGCTCTGCTCTTGCGTTTGGGCAAGTTTAACCATTGTGTGCAGCTGCAGTTCCTACATTATGTTAATTTAGCTGTGTTCTTTAAATTCTTTAAATGCATTCTTTAAATACACTTCAATATAATAAAGAAATGCGTGATCAATAAATACCATATTCGTTTAAGAAAAAACATCTCTTTTAAAAGACTCTCTTGTACATAAACTTAGACTTTTGCTTTCTCAGAAACAGTAGTTACCTTTATGCGTTTGATAAATACTGCCTTACACATCTGTTACAGATGAAGAGACTTGCACTGAAAAGAGGTCTGGCTAAGTGAGACTGATAAACCACTGTCCTCACAGCTCCATGATTGTGCTAGTGCACAGTGGTTTGGGGCTTTTTTTTTTAACCTGCTCTGTTTGTTGTAAGAATAGAATACCTAAACATCACCTCTGCTTGTGAAACTGCATGGGTGGTGAATTGCGAGTCTGAAATTCCCCAGAACAGAGACCGCCAGAAGGGTTATGTGACTTGCCCAGAGCTATCCACTGATTTAAAAACACCCAGGTGTGAGAGTCTGAATCCTGGACTTGAGATTCACGTGCAAATCTTTTGTAACTGCAGCAGTATTAAAAGGTTTAAAGTTAAACCTCAAGCACCGACACAGTATGCTGATAGAAATGTATTTTGGGTTGTTTGGTGTTGAGGTTTTTTCACTTACTTTTTCCTTTTCTCTCTTTTTTGTCTCTAGATTATTACCATAGGTGTTATCCTCTGTCAGTGCATCTCCATGGTTATCCTCTACAGACTTTTTCTATCTCACAGCCTATATTGGGAAGTATCTTCTCTGTCATCAGTGACATTGCCACTAACAGTATCCTCTGGACATAAAAATCGACATCACTTCTGAGACGTTTAGGAAGAATACATTATGTAATAAATGTGCAATAATGACCTAAATATACAGGTATTTTTGTCACAGGTGTGTGATACATTGGTTTCACTGGAAAACTGAGTGATAATATCAGAGCACTTCACAGACCTTTGGTCTGACAAGGTCCCTAGATTAATCTGCTAAAAGTATTGTGGAGTGGAAAGTCCAGAATTTGAATAATTTTATAAATATTGTTTATGTGTAGCATGTGGTGTTGAGCTGTATCACAGAAAAGTACAATGAATTTTTTCCTCCCCCCCCCCCAGCCACAAAAAATGTCCTTACTTTATATCAATACTAGGTTTGAAGGTCTTACAAAATGTAGTTCTTAAAACATCTACAAGCTCAAACAAGTCTGAAATAGGCCAGTTGTGAAATTGGTGTGATGCGTAACGATGAGTACAAGTTATTTTATTTTCATGCTTTAGAGAAAATGCATTTTATGTATAAGTATAAAAGAAGGGGAAACCAAAGAGGGAGAGTCCTCTAGAAAACACATCTAAAACATTCACAACTGACTGCGAGAAACTTTCCTTTATTATTGGTGTAAAAGAAAAGCCTTTTTTGCAACTAATGTTCATACTGGTTAAAATTTTAATGGGAATGAAAATAGGGTTTATATCTGCCTTTTTTTTGAAATAAATGTAACTAAAAATTTCATCCAGTAATGAAGATCTAAACAGCATTTGAGGCTTAGAAGACATAGCAACATAAAGGTAATTAAAACAGCAGGCTTGCATCTTTTAAAGAAAAAAAAAAAAGGCAAAATGGAATGGGTGATGTGGTACTAGAATTTTAATCCTGATATAATTCATTTCTGTTACATTGAGGATTCAATCATAATTAAGCCATATACACAGATTAAATTAACAGAAGCATTTCAAATAAATGTTGGTTTCAGTCATCAACTACCCATGAATTCCTGCCCAAGGATACTTAATCAGGATTAAATTTTCTATGAATAATTGAAAAACAAAATACTCACTGGATTTGTTATAATCCATGTTGGCACTGGGTTCTAAGTAGTTGCCATCTTCCATCCATTGTAATAAAGCCATAGTACTTTGTGATGCCCTAGCATTCAGAAAGCCAGTGTAAATATATACTTTATTGAAGTGCCTATTTATTGAGTATGATTAAATCATGCTGACATTTTTTTTTCCTTCATAATACGAACTTACCTATTGCCATTGTGACTGAAATCTTTCTTTTGGGATTTACTTTAGTATTTGTCAAATCTTAGACTTCTTTTCATGCATGTGCATTTCTTCACAACGGGGATTTTGTTTTCTAGTAAACGAATGTTTGTTTCTTCTTAACAGTGTGTGTTTAATTATGTCTCTATGAAAATGTGAAGGCACCAGGATTCTAGCTTTAAAATAGCCCTAACTTTTCCATTCACATTTGCCTCAGTTGCGAGCATAGTTGAAACGTAAGTCTATTCCATTTTAGTTTAGAGGCAAAACTAGACATTTACCTTTGACTAAGGCAAAATGGCAACATGACAAAGTTGCTCATTAAATCATCTCCTTTCTTATTGTTTGTAATTCAGATCAAGAATGGCAGGTTGAGGCTGGAAAAGATGAGATATTATGATTTCACACAATCTTCAGAATGATTAAAAGATTAATTATTACATTCCTCTGATAACCACACAAAAATATTATTGGTTAAAACTTCAGTCTTTATTTCCCTGCTTATCTCTGTACTTTTCATCTTCTCAAGAAAAAAGCATCCTGTTTTTGATAAGTCTCCAATAATGCAGCAGAAGAGTTAGATCTGTCCTCATGTATAAGACATGAAATTCACACATAAAATAGAATTTTCTGATAGACACAAGAACTACTTTACAGTTTATGATCTGTCATGATAAAAAGTTTTAATCTATGCGGAAAAAACTGTATGTGACTTTCAGAAGAGGCACTCTGTTTGTTTTATTCTCCAGAAGTATTTTCTTACTTCCTGTAGTCCCTCTGACTTCAATCTGTCGGTATTAAGGTAAATGGTATCTTAATTTCACCTTATAAATATACCCTACAACAATTCATAAAATGAATTCATAGTTAATCTGGGTGTAAATATGAAGCATAAGATGTTGTCTCTTAATCTTTTCCAGATTGCCCCATAAGTCAACAGGTAACATTATCCTCTCTTAGCTTGGCATCGAATCCGACGACTTGAAAATAAAATTTTAATTTTGCTATTCATGTAACTGTAGCAATTAAGTATCACTTTCTCATGGTAAGCGGTACAAAGGACATGCATTTCTGCCCAGGTCTATTAGCATTCTTTCATAACCAACGCTCACCAATTTTATGTTATTAAATCATTAATGCGTGCTGTAGCAGTAGGTCAGTATGACTGCAATAATGTTCAAGATCTCAGTTAATTCGGTACAGGGTATCTTTGGGGGGAGTCTTCAAGTATGACTAATTTACAAAGCTTCTTACTTACCTGTACTCTAGCTTGAAGCTTACTGCCTCTGGATCATGCCCAAAGAGTGGTTTGAGTATGTGAAAGCCTGTCTCTTCATCCTAACTTACATCTTCTGTGAGACCAGCTGGTAAGACCTTGCTTTTTTCATGCTTGCTCACACAGTTACCCATTTTATCAATTTGGTTTCATTAACCTCATCTTGAAAGAATAGCTTCCAGCCTTCTTTCAGTTGTCTTCGATCTGCGCATCCTGACTGGAAAACTTTCTCTTTTCCTAAAACGTGCTTTCTGTCACCAAAAAAAAAATGTTTTCTGTCACAAGCTGGGGCTCTTGCATACATCTGAGGAACTCGCGATGCACCCTACGACAGCTATGCATTAGGTGACAGCAGTGGACAAAGGCCCTCCTTCGGTACGCCCGTAGCCCCGGTGTGTAAGTGGTGTGGGTTTGTGCCCGCTGAAGGCTGCCGCGTACCGGGGGAATTCTCGGGGAGAGCTACGGCAGCTCCAGGCTCCCTGCCGCCTCGCCACTGCAAGGGCCTGAAGCGTGTTCCCCCTGAAGGCAGCGCTGCCGCTGCTGACCGGGGCGAACAGCACTGTTTGGCTGAGGTCAGATGGCGGCATCTCGCTTGTGAGTTTCTGTGCATTACGCGGTTCTGTTTTAAATAAAGTTGCAGTTACAGAGTAGACTAATTCTATTGCCTGCGCGTTTTGGTGCTCGGAAAAGGTAAGCGTATATTGACACGACTGCAAACTGAGGTTGGTTGTGCTCTGAAGAAATCCACTTCTGTGTGTGAGAGGGCATCTCCTTGCCAGCCGTCGCCTTTTCTACTGGCACAGATGCCGGTCTGCGTCAATTATGATTTATTGGTTGCGGGGGAGGATCCCGGTTCAGGAGAAATGAGGGTGAGATCACCAACTTGATCTACGAGACCCCCCACAAGCTGTGAGGAGGGATCATCTTGCATTGCTCCCGACCAGCGATGGGGAGGCTGGAACACAAGTCCCCTAAGCTATTTGCTCCCCTTCTGTGTAGAATGTGTTTATTGTACATTTATTTAAAGTGCTTCAGGTAGGAAAATGAATATTTACAATTAAATATATGTAAATAGAAGTGGAAAGGCTTGATTGGAAAAATATCAAGTTTCTAATACATATTACTATACTAAGACCTCCCACACGAGACAAACATTTATAGTCAGATCTAATGAATATTCCTTTCTGGTTCCTGTGCCAATGGAGAGCCATGGAAGTATCAAAGTCTTTTTGTTTGCACCTCGATCCTCCACAGAACGGGAAGAATATTTTATTTGATTTGGCTCTAGTTTATTCTGTGCAATGTTATGGCTCTAGCTGATACTTTTTAGAGAATACAATAAATGTTTATTGGGCTGGCCCAAGCTGATGTTATGCTCTACCTTTTAACTCTTGTTGTGTGACTATGCAATGTACGAAGGGCAGGTGATCCTTGCAAGTGCCAAACATTAAAAGAGGAAGTCTTGAGCTCTTTTTCAAAGGATCGTTCTTTTCTAACCACGCTGATACAACTAGACTGTGATTTTCCAGTGAACAGTAGGTTCCGATTCCAGTTTTTCTTAAACCATTATTTTCTGCAAATCTTTTTCCTGTCTTGCAAATTCCGTCTCTCCCACCGCACTCTGTCTCTCCCCTCCCCTCTCCTCTCCCCCTCTCTCACACATACGATTCTGAGCGTAATGGGTGTCATTTCTCTCTATCTATCCATCTGTTCCCACGATCAACACTCACAGTCCAGCCCCTACTTTGCATCTAGTATGCGTATTCTCTTTATCCTTGGGTCTGTTTTGATTTCACGCTTTTCCTGTCTCTCCTTTGCCCTCTCTACCATGTCTTTCGTCTCCCTAGCCATCAGAGACCTGAGGGTGTGGTTTGACATCGCAGCTAATTTGGGCTCTTAGCTGCTAAAAAAAGAGTGTCCCCGCTCCCCTGGCTGCACGCTGCTCTTGCTTGCCTTGAACTGACGCTGGCTGTCACCTAGCAGTTTACGTGAGGTGGAGTTGGGGAGTTAAACTGGTAGAAGACTCAGCCTTTAGCAGCAGCAGAAGAAAAAACGAGTTAGTTCTCAGTGGTTTTAGCTCACCGAACCAGGTCATCAGGATTTGATGAGTACCAGTGACACTGCTGGGGATGGGGTAGAAAAGGCACGTTGAAGAGGGGCAAGATCCCCTTTAGAAGGGCAGCGGCAAGGTCAGTCAGTCTTTGCAAACTGTCAGCCTTGTAGCTCCTCCGTCTCTCTCTCCTGTATGTCTTCCGCTGCATTTTGCATGCCGAGGATTGGCCTGTGCCTTCCCTTAACAGCTCTCTTTCAACAGGAGTGTCGGGGGGGGTTTCCCAGCGAAAGGAAAACCGTTCGGCCGCTTTAAAGCATTTTAAAATTAACAGGGTCAGTTGTGCCTTTGCAGCTTTACAAAAGGGGCCGGGAGGCGTCACGAGCAGCCCCCGGTTTGAGGAAGGAGTTTTGAGGGGAGAAAAGACAAGCGCCGTGAAAACAGCCGTGACTTGAGTGGGTGCCAGTTTTTTTTTTTCAACAGACGGCAGCGCTGCGGTGGAAGGCGACCAACGAGGTCACACGGCTTTTCACAAGGTCTGCCTGTGGGCAGGGAGAGACTTAATTCGAACAACTGCAACCCAAAGAGCAAAGGTTTCCAGCAGCGGGTACTCTGGGGGGCTGCTTTTATCTATCGGTTCGTTCATCTGCCGAGATGTGTGACTCCGTGAGGCTGCGGTCAGATCCGTCTCGCCTCGTGGTCAAGTGCTGACGAGTTTGCCCAGGCTGGCGAGTGAGTTTGGCTTCTAATGCTGCTGCAACAACCACCCCCCCCAAAAATTGGTTCGTGGAGGCTGCAAATGAGCAATCTCAGGAATCTCTCCTTTTTTGATACAGTAGTTAGAGCTGGAAGACTGTACGTGTGCCTTGTTAGAGTGGATACTTTTTTGGCCTAGTTTCTGACCCTTTGAGCCTCTTTTAAAACAATGGCATTATTTTCAAATCAAATTTTATAAAATGAACATTGGCATTGTTAAGAAGAGATCAAAATTTACATAAGACTTCTATTTAACCTATTACCTATGAAAATTTACTTCAGGCTGAAACTTGTTTTCCAAAGTTTACAGCATACAAAACAAATGGTTTTTAAAATTTCCTTACTTACGAGTACCTTAAATTGTGTTTTCTAAAAGGGGAAAAAAAAAATCTTGGAACCTTACCAGTTTAATTTGCATTTTGGCTCTGATGTAACTCAAAATAGATTAGATTAAAAAAGGAAATTTGGCAAGTGATTACTCAATTACATGATTTTACTGCTTTGGTATTTTGAAAATAAAAATGAACAGATCTGTTTTACTTTGAGAAGTGCCTGGTGCACGTGTGCTGTAACCACTTTTCAGAAACCATATGGAAGGTTCCCTACGCTGCATATGGCAATGGTGCTCAGATACGTATTCCTGCGATAGACTACGCTAGCTACACGGGATCCAGCCGGGTCAGGGATTTTAATGTATACATTCAGATAATACTGTATCAAAGCAATGCAGGGTAATGAGTTTGGTGTGTAAAACACAGGAAGTTCACGGGGCTGCACTGCTTTTTCGTAGAAAGGAACTAAATTGCTTGGAGGTGGTGCCGGGCCAGGAAGTTAGGAGGAATTTGGGGAAGGGATACAATTTATACGGGATCTACACTGTGCAAGATACAAAGGTGGGCCGTATCAACAAACACTTTTAAAATATTTCATCGTCTAGAGCTATGGATATTTGATCTTCTCTGTGCCGTCCTCGTTACCCTCGGTTCCCATGCGGTCATGGCTCCAGCACTTCCTTGGTAGCTGCTCATCTCTAGCCATCATGCCAAGGGGAGGAAGCCTCTGCTGACTCCTGGAAGACCAAGCAAGTGGCGACAAACTCCCTAGAGTAAGTGAGCATTGATCCTGAAAGTGGTGAGGGATGGGATAGGACTATGCCTTAAACTGAGAATCAGCAGGGTCGTCTGTTATTTCTGTCGCCCTGTTTTGTTAGCGAAGTGGAGGGGGAGAGAGATCATCTGTCCCTCCGTCACTGGCGCAGCCCCTTGGAGAGCCCCGGGGCTGTATTTGTGGCTTTCAGGTCTCTGATAAAAGCAACAGTTTTGCAAAGGTATGTTCGGTACCATGATCTGGTCGCTCGCCTGTCCTTTCCTGTAGAGCCACTTTGGTTCTTGGAAGTTTCTCCACATGCATGTGTGCAGGTGTCCCTTCAGTGCAAAGCACCACGATCTGTGTCTGTTCCTCCAGCGCAAAGCCGGCTTGCGCGGTGGTGAATTCGATCGAGAGAACAGCAACTTCAAATGACAGAAACCTTACTTAGTGCCACCCCTGCCCTGAAAAACTGTAGCTCTTCCAGTTGGTTTTAGAGGGGATTAAGACTCCCAGAAGACTAATTTTGGTGTCATAGTGATGGTACAGACCCAAAGTCCTGACGCACGAAGAGCAGAATATGTCAGCGAGTTGTTAGAAATTAATAAATGTCTTTTGAAACGGTGGCATGGAATGGAGGTGATGGATTACAGGATTTCACTTGACTATCGAGCCTGTGGAGCTTCAGCAAACCGGCCCTGTCTGAAGAGGGGTCACTGCCTAGATGTCCCTCACACAATGCTTGTTGCGGAGGGGCGATCGTTCTGCTGTCACAGCGGGGAGACCCTACTTCTATCCCACTATTTTAAGAGTTAACATGGCACATGAGACTTGGTTGCCTTCTGTATATCTTGGTTTCATCCTGCTGCCTCTTACAAGTAACTGGTTTTGGCTACTACATACCTGATGGTTGGCAGACCTGTTTCTGAGAAGTCTACGAGATGAACCTTTGCTGTCCAAGATAAAGCTTTTCTCAAGGCCATCTTGATTTCCTTCACGCCTTCACTTTTCTCCTCTTTAAATGCGAAGGGATGGCCTTCAGGAATCTCCGCTGCCATGCTGTCGTCACTGATGTCATTGGCGCGTGAGGATCATTGCTGCTTCTCCTCAAGAAGAATTGAATACGTTTGATTTTTCCTTCCTTCCTACCTTTGTGGGGACAAGGGATGAGCTCACAGCCTGGTCTCCATCCCTCCAAGGCAGCAAGCTGTGCTGGCACTCTGTCGATGACCCAAGTCGCCCCGGGACTGACAAATGGACAAAGCACGAAGCCTTTATCCATGACAGGAGAGGAGCCGACAGCTGCCATCAGCCTGACGTATTTCTGCAAGGGGGGAACGGCCGTGCACTTACCAGAAGAGCTGACCACCTTCAAAAAAAGAAAGAAAAGGAGATTTTTCTACCACTGAGTTTGTGATGTGTAGACTGTGAGTTTTGATTTCATATCTCTGAGGTCTGTTACCAGAGACCAAAACGTGCAGCGGTGTGTATATACAGATCGCGCTGTTGTAAGCGACTTTGTCACGTCATGCGACAACACGTTTCTTTGCTGGGGGAAGCAGCATCTGTTCTGGAGATGAAAATAGGATGATAGGACCGGGGTGGGGGGGAAATCGCTTCCCGGGCACCGTATCCCAGTGGAATCGTTGCAATTCATGTATTATTCAAAGTCTAGATTTTGTGGCTAAATCTTAAATTAACCTTGAAGTTACCTGAAAAGTCTCTTCTTCCCTATCGAGTACGCAGTTATCCCGAGCAAGTGCCCTCACTACTTACACACCTCAGCCCCCAGCCGTGGCCGTTACATGCGCTAGAGAAAGGAAACGCAAGCAGTGTCTTAAGAGGTGGTTTGGAAGTTTATTCAGGTTAATTCCATGAAGCAGGACTGTGACAGTGCAGGGCTCGTGAGGGTCCGCACCTCTCCTCGGCGTTTGGGGTGATAGATAACTGCAGGTTTCTCCCTGAGGAAAGGCGGGGGCCGTGCCCCGTCGGCGCGTGGCGCCCCCGGCCGGCGCCGGCCCTCGCCGCGCCGC
>NW_008795138.1:191412-191657 GCF_000699145.1 Aptenodytes forsteri | reverse complement strand
GGTTGTGGTTCGATCCCCCCCCCCCAGCCTACAATTGTTTTCATACACCTGACCCGCTATTTCACACGCTCGGGAAAACCCAGAGCGCGGCTGATACCGAGCCCCAGCGACTGAGACGAGGGAGAGGAAGGGAGCCGGAGAAGTTTAGGAAGAAAAGTGTGAAATAGAAAAAAAAAACAAACCAGCCCGAGTCTTTAGAAAAATCCTGAATGTCTGAAGTGTGTGTGTTGTGTGTGTGTGTGTGT
>NW_008795138.1:189216-190743 GCF_000699145.1 Aptenodytes forsteri | reverse complement strand
GGTTGTGGTTCGATCCCCCCCCCCCAGCCTACAATTGTTTTCATACACCTGACCCGCTATTTCACACGCTCGGGAAAACCCAGAGCGCGGCTGATACCGAGCCCCAGCGACTGAGACGAGGGAGAGGAAGGGAGCCGGAGAAGTTTAGGAAGAAAAGTGTGAAATAGAAAAAAAAAACAAACCAGCCTCTTTCTTTAGAAAAATCCTGAATGTCTGAACGTGTGTGTGTGTGTGTGTGTGTGTTTTCCTTCCTGCCAAAGCAGGATGTCAAATACTGTCCTTTTCCCCTCTTTTTTAAAGCAGGCTAAAAGGAAAATTCTTCACAGAATCTTAAAGAACTTTTTGACACAACAGCTGCAAAATCTATTTTCTAAACAAAGATTTATACATATTTATATGAGCTTAATCCAGATTTTTTTTTTAATAAATCATTCTCAGAACTGCAGAGGTAAACTATATGTAAATACCTCAAGTAATAGGCTTGTAGTGCAAATCACATCATTTTATCTTCAATTTTGCATTCGTTTTTCTGGCTTAAAGGTGCATCAGAGATATGCATTTTAGCATATTCAGAACACGGGGCGTGAAATTAAATGTTTGACAGAGTGAGAAAAATATACAGACTTTGGAGATGCCTTAAAAATAGTAATTTATGCAGATCTAGAGGAGTGAAATCATTTGCAATGGAGTGACCCTCTCTCCAGGAATTTTTTGCTCAGTGTTCTTCTCTAATCTCCTGCTGTATCTTCATTTTTCATTGAACTAGCCAGTTTTCTGCGAAGCAGTCTTGTAGATAAGGGAAGTGCTAAAAGAAGAAGAAAGAAGAAGCTCAGTGGGTCCGTTTCCATTGCACTTTTACCCAAGGCAATGGGCAGAATTTAACGGATTCCTTCCAACATATGTTTTTGCCAGATAAGTAAACAGTGTGTGTCGGAAATGAAAAAGCATTTGCAATTTAATGACATTACAGCTCTCAGCTTAGGCTGGCGTGCTGCGAGGCGAAAAGCAGAAAGAGAGAGGAGAGTAGAAAGAGAAAAAGAACAAAGTTCATCTTCCCTTTTGTGCATTTTTATCAAGGAAAATATTACTTCTTTCCCCCTCTTGTTCTCTTTTCTTTTTCCCTTTGCTTTTTTGTCTCACTCATTTACATTTTTTTCTTTTCTCTCCTGTTCACTTTTTTACCTTTTTCTTCCACGGCCACCGACTCGCTTCCTTTCACCGCCTTCCCCCGCCCCCCCTCCCATTGTGTCGCCTTATTCATCTATCCGGCCCATTCAGTTTTTACCTATAAGGAGCTGTTTATCCAACAATGTATCTCTTTTTTTTTTTTTTTTTTTTTTCTTTCTCTTTTTCCCCCGCTTTGCCGTGTCGCACTCCCGGCGCTAGAGCTCACAGCCAACGGGATTGTTGGAGGGATTATAAAGTTCCGTCGCAAAGCGCGACGAATCTGCTCGCCTTCCCCCCGTCCCCGCTCTCCCCAGGCTCGCCGGTCCCTCGCAGGTGCGCGGCACCCTCGGGGCCGGGACG
>NW_008795138.1:187879-189138 GCF_000699145.1 Aptenodytes forsteri | reverse complement strand
CCGGGCAGGGCGACCCTCCGCTCCCGCCGCCGCCGCCGCCTTCGCCTCGTCCCCCCGATCTCCCCAGCCGTTAGGTGTCGAGGGGAGGGCGGCGAAGCCGCTGGCTCCCGCCCCAGGGTTACCCCGGAGGCCGGGTGTCGCTGGAAAATACCTCCAGCCAGTGGCAAGCCCCGTCGTACGGGCACATATCCGAAAAGACGTGTAAAGCAAAAATGTACTTGTCTCAAGGCCCGTGCATGGGTTGGTTGTTCTGTGGTTTGCTGTTTGTTGTTTGGGTTGGGTTGGGCTTTTTTTGTTGGGTTGGTTTGGGTTTTTTCACCATGAAATTACATCTTCCACATCTCCCAGATCCGGTACTTGGTAAGTAAAAAGGGAAATCTGTTTGGACATAAGGAGGCGAAGTAGCTAGAGGTGGTAATTTAATCAACCGAGGATATATTTCAATGTTTTTTCTGGTCTTCTAGGCATTAGCACTTTAAATTCATTATGTCTGTTTGACAGATATATGCAGCCTTAAGGATCTAAAAATGAAATCCAAGAAGTATAGCCTGCTAGAGGACATATATTGAAGTTAAGAGATTAAAACGGTCTAACCATTGCAAACAGAATGGAACATCTCGCATTTCTCATTCCTTATAAGCATGACTATTTTGCAGATGTTAAATACGGTCTGCTCTAATTATGAACGAGGGGAGGGGGGACCCGCTCAAGAGCCGAGGCTTTCTAACTTTTACATTGATGAAGTGGATATTAGAAAGACAATATTAGCTCCTCTGCCGTCTCGGGCTGGGGAAGTTTTACATGGGGGATTTTCTCTATCAAGAATATAATAAGGAGGGTGCAGCAGCAGCAGCAGCAGCAGCAGCAGCGGCAGCCTCTCCTACATGCTTTAAAGACTCAAGAATCGTGCATGAATTTCCTATAAGGCAAATAACAAAAGAGCCAAATGAGAAGAGCGGGTCTTTTTTCCGTCTCACTGGGACACTGAGGACTCTGTGTCATTACAGTAATTTAGCAATGTTAATGATCTGTAATATTAATACATCATACTTGAAAATGGGGAAGAGTTGTCATAATTAAATGCATTAAGCCACAATTAAAAAGTCATCTGAGCAGTTGTAAAGATACCAGCGACGATAAGTGTTCATTACACACTGCAAACCTCCCTGCCCGTGGAAGTCCCTCCCTGGCAGGGCTGGCTGCAGCGGCCCCGGCCCCGGCGCAGACGGGGCGGCGGTGGCACGCACACGCTGCGCGGC
>NW_008795138.1:185665-187438 GCF_000699145.1 Aptenodytes forsteri | reverse complement strand
CGGGGGTGGCCGGTTCTCAGCCCCTCCGTCCCGACACAGCCGGCATCTTCCCCGTGTTGCCGGAGGGGGTGGCGAATCCCTGAGCCGTGGGACTGAGCTCCGAGCAAGCGGGACCGAGTCCTCCACCCGTGGGGCTGAGTCCCCAAGCCACGGGGCTGTCTCTGCCCGTGCTCTCCCATCCGCAGCCGGCTTCCCAGGAAGCCGACACGCCCCCGGTAGCATTTCTGTGAAACCGTGTGGGCATCGGGGTTTGGGGTGCGAGCAGACACGGCCTGATAGTGCGGGCTGTAGGGCCTGGCCCTCATGCTGCCCAGATGCCGCCAGCCATCCCGCGGGGGCAACAGCCCCACACATCTCCTGGTGTAACTCATGAAAAGCTCATCCCCAGCCTAGTTCTGTCACAATGATCCAGCTTTAAAACAATCCAGTACAAAAAAATGTTCACGCTCAACCAGATCACTGCCGATAGCCAGCGTGTTTCTTCTTCCATCCCTGGCAGATTTTTCATCCCATGGACACGCACGGTGATTTTCAGGCTGGTTTCCTAATGGAGAAAAGCTTGCACTACCAAGCAGTGTGCTTATGTAGGGCTCTCTGGTGGTCCCTTCCTGAAAATTCCTTATCTCTTTGGCCAAATTCAGGCAAATCTGGCTGAGGGAAGATGGTCTCGCAGCCTTTTATTATGGAAATGGGCAGCTGGGTATAGGAGGAAAACCCAGCCTGGTGATTCCAGGGGGAAAGACGCCAACACATGCTCAATCCTGTGAGTCAGACATAGAGATGACGGGCGTCCCAACCCAAGGAAAAGTTTCAGACGAATCTTGAACATAATTCCAAAAATTAGGCCTATTTACAGCCATAATCCGCAGCTCCATGCAAATGTAGGCTTGCTTAGCCTGGAGCTGCTTGGGGAGCTACAGCACATGGACATTGTCACCTATATGGGGTCCCGAGAGGAGCACTCTGTGTTTCACCTGCTTATACTTTTCCCGCTCCTGTTGATGTCAACGATGATTGTGACTGCTAAAAATAATAGCAGTCCAAATAAGGGGGATAGAAGTAATGACAAATAAATGGATAGGAGTCAAGAATATGAAGTAAAAGTAACACAATTTGCTCAATCTTCAGATACGATATTTAGGTAATGTCAACGCTTTTGTATTTTGTTTTGTATTGCTGTTATGTTCAAACATACCCTAGAAATATCCATGAGATTAATATCCTAGTTGGATATTGCTATTTACAGCAACATGTTAATGAAAATAATTTACATATGTAACTATTTACATATGTAAGTCCAACTTTCATGTATGGTGCATGTGTGTTTCCTCGGAGGCCCCTGACTTCCATAGGAATGTTGCTCCTTTGAGTAACAGCATGACGACGAGAGCTCACTACTGTGACCTTCACTGTCGAGAGAGTCTTCGTTTGGATTTGTTAAAAATCTACAGGAAGAAAATGGATATATACTGTCCTGGTTTCGGCAGGGATAGAGTTAATTTCCTTCCTAGTAGCTGGTACAGTGCTGCGTTTTGGATTTAGGATGAGAACAATGTTGATAACACACCGATGTTTTAGTTGTTGCTAAGCAGTGCTTACACTAGTCAAGGACTTCTCAGCTTCCCATGCTCCACCGACTGAGAAGGCTGGAGGTGCACAAGAAGCTGGGAGGGGGCACAGCCAGGACAGCTGACCCAAACTGGCCAAAGGGACATTCCATACCATGTGACGTCATGCTCAGTACATAAACTGGGGAAAGCTGGCCAGGGGGGG
>NW_008795138.1:180909-185570 GCF_000699145.1 Aptenodytes forsteri | reverse complement strand
ACTGGCTGGGCATCGGTCGGCAGGTGGTGAGCAATTGTACTGTGCATCACTTGCTTTGTATATTCTTTTTATTACTATTACTATTATTATTATTATTATACTTTATTTCAATTATTAAACTGTTTTTGTCTCAACCCACGAGTTTTCTCACTTTTAGTCTTCCAATTCTCTCCCCCATCCCACTGGGGTGGGGGGAGTGAGCGAGCAGCTGTGTGGTGCTCAGTTGCCGGCTGAGGTTACACCACGACAATCCTGCAGAACCGCCAAGGTGTAAGTTGTGATAAACCAGGGGGAGCAAGTAAAACTACAATGTCAAGGTGATGGAATATTTGCTTTTGTGAGTATGGATTTCTTAAAGGGCTGAAGGGAGCTTTATCTCCCCTTCCCCTCCAGCATCCATCAATGCTGTACATATTCCCAAACTATGTGGTAGGATCACAGCTCCGTGACTACATGGCCTCCCATTCAGATCAGAGCTGGATCTCTCTCTTTTGTGTATTGGTCTATCAGAAGAATCTCACACATCCTCAGCTTTCTGTCTCACTGCTTGCTCGAGTTTGCCTAAAGCCCATGCTTGATCCCAGCATTTATATCCAAACAGTTGGATGCAAAATAACCTTGGACTCGAGCTGGCACTTAGCTCCATGGTCAGAATTCCTTGGAATAATAATCTTGACCTTAAGTTGGGAAGGAGCTGTTACCTGTTACCCTTGGAAATGTGAATGGACCTTTCATGGTCTGTGGCCAACACTGCATCTCAGAGCCTCATTTGTGGTCCACTTGTCCAAACACACTACAAGCATGTTTCATACTATATCTTCATACAGAAGGTGAATGTTTGCCCCACAGAGCTTATGTGATGTCCCAGAGAAGACTTGTCCCCAGTGTGAAATCCTGGAAGATATCTCTGGTGGACTTTCCCCGGAATTCAGCCCTGAAAACACTGACCTGAACCCACGCTCCCTATAAATGGTCTTTGTGAGCCTCCCCACTGCTTGCTGCAGGGCTGGGATTCAGAGCCCAAGCTCTAGAGTGATGTCTTGGGGTCCATAGTCCTGGGCCAGTTTGCGTGCTGGAAATGTCTTACAGAAACATGTTCTGGGAGCTTCCACAGATGCCTGGTGACAGTGCCTTGAAGAAGACCCATGAAAGAAGAGCGGTTACCTCATCAACTGAAAGATGCAAGGTATGTATTTTTTTTGGAAACGTTACCTTTTTATGTTCTACAAGTCATTTATTTATCTAAAAAATGTCCAGGCTGTGGAAAAACATTTTTTACTGAAATGAAAGGTATGTATAAATATATATAAAATAAACTGTGTGCATGTGTGAGCGTATGTTTATTTTAAGTCTTGACAAATGAAAACTGTGCTCTTCAGCCAACTCTGCTGTGCATGCAGCCTGAGATACATCCCTGGGACTGGAGAGGGAACAAGCCTAGTGTGCGATACAAGACAACAGATAATCCAACACGCAAACAGGATGAGGAAAGGGTAGAATCATCACTCATACCAGAATAAGCAGACATCCAGCCCACCAACTGCCTTGATTTTGTTGAGTGTTTTGCTGATGCAATTGGAGAGGTCAACTTTAAGGAGAGATTAGGAGGAGTACACTCTACAACTAACCTCGTAAGGAGCTCCTTACACACAGAACTGGGCAAAGCTGGAGATGCTTGAGAGGGAAGCTGAATCAGTGGACCATGGAAGGTGGTATCAAAAGCACAAGAAAGGCAGAAGCGCATATAGCAATACTGTAGTTAAGGAATAAGATGGGGTAAGACATGCAGTTGTCAATGCTAGCACGACAGTTGTCTTGAAACTGTTGAAAGCTGTGTGGAGAAAAGGGGCGCGGAGGAGGAAAGCACAGCAGGAGGTGGTCACGTGGGTGAAGGAGACCCATGCGCTGTTATAAAAGGGTAGAGGGAAGATGGACAAACGATAGTTGTCAAAGGAATTTACATTAATCTAGACTATGCAAGGCTTGACTGGAGTTTGGTTTGAAGGACAGTAAGGGAAGGTCAAGGCTCAGAGATGTTGGTAGGAATACTAAGCAAGGGAGGAGAGTGGAAGAAAATATTCGAAGCCTGAGAAACTAGGGGCTCACGCTGAGCTATGCTGAATTAATGCTGGTATGTTAAAAACCATGAAGATAAGACATTTTGAGAACAATTACAAAGACAGAACCTGAGCAAAGAGGGATATTCTTTGCTGTCACTGTGAAGGTGATAGACAAAGCCATCTTCTTCTCTAGAGTCACCAGGGAAGGGAGAGGTAAGGGAAAGAGAGGGTGAAAGAGGCAAGTCTTTGGGACTCAGCTAAAAGACAGTGTGAGCAGCATGAGGGAGTTGTCACATTCCTGAGCTAGAGGAAATTGATCTGGAAAAGATGGCCTCAAAAAAAAGCCAGAAAGAAATGAACGCTGAAGAGCGCGGCTGCAGGTGTCAGAGGCCACTAAGAGTTTGAAAAGGATGAGGACAAACCATGGGCCAGAACCTGCAAGAGCTGGACGGAAAACCTTGAGAGAGCAAGCACAGGTGGCATGTCCAAGGCAGGAGGTTGGTTGGAATATCTCCTGCCATCAACAGGAGGTGGGATATTGGCTCATCTTGCAGCTGCAGCTAGTATTAGTTTGCTACTAGATGTTCAGCTCTATCAGAGCTTTGTGGTGTGCTCCCAGGTGACAGGCATATTTGTCAGAAGTATTGTAATACCTGGCTAAGGCAGACTTGCTCTGAGGTTATCATTACTTCTCCACAGCTGATCATAAATAAATATTTTAGTAGGTGACTTAACTCCCCTCCTTTCAATTTATAGAAAGGAAGCACAAGAGAGAATTAATGTTTTCTTTTAACTGTGGGTTTTGGAGACTGACAAAAACTTGACCAGTCATGTGGAAGCAATACCTACAAAACCAGTGCCTCATAAAGAGTACCCTTTCCCTAAGACCTCACAACCTTGGACCTGAATCCTTCAAAACAGAGAGATCTTTTTCTTCGTTACAAGCTAGAGGTAAAATATTCAGCTCGTCTAGAGGGAACTTGCCTTGGGTACATCTTATTAGATGCAATAAAAATTGCTATTGAGGATTTCAGAGCAAATAAATCAGAAAAAAAAACCTGTAAATACGTCTTAAGCAATTATTTTGATTAGTAATCTTTAAATAATAGTTGGTCATCCAGGAGCTAAGTTTGTCATCAGCTCGTGTCAGAAAAAGAGCATTCTCAAGAATACTTATGAGATGTAAATGAAAGTCTAAATTTTCGTGCAATCCGCTATCCTCTTCAACTTTTCACTTTATTAAGCAGAAAGGAACTTTTACATGAATTTAAAAAAATGTTCTTACAAGTGATCCAGGTGCAACTTCAAGCGGGAGCATGTTTTCATCAGGATTTATGACCCTCTGAAGAGTTTGGAGCCCAGAAACTAATTAATTTATTGCAAAGCATCAACGGGGGGGAAAAAAAAAAAAGAAGTTGGGTAAAAGCCTGGTCCTGGTGAAATCCGTGGTAGAGATGTCATTCTTCTTAGTGTGGCCTGGATTTTCCCCAGTGTCTTTCATCTGTCACCAATATAAACCTGATGCAGTTGCTTTCTGATTACTTTTACATTTGGGACTTTTTCTATTTAAATTGGTGAGATTATGTTCAAAATACAGTAAAATATCAATATTAATATTGCTGATTTTTAATAAAATAATCTGGATGTGACAATATCATTTGATTTGTGCAGATATGTATGAATGGACATTGTTTATACAAAATGTTTCAGTAAATATCGGCCAGCAATACTGTTCCTGGACTATTTGAATGCTGGCTTGCTAATTGTTAAATCCAGCTGATGAGATGCAAGAGCAAGTATTATTTATCCCGTATGCAGAACATTCAGGCCATAAAAACAAATTTCAAACATACCTTTATTCTTCAGTAATTACAGTAACAAGGTCGAGAAAGGCTGGTCCAGAAATGACCGTAGCCCAGCCACCGGCCGGACTTGGGCCATTACAGCAGGTTTTAATGACATGTCATTGCCCAGTGACACCCGAGAACACGCGTTCAGGAAATTGGCTCAGCAGTACACGAAAGCGGGGCCAAAGCTGGCGCTGGCGTCCCACCGGGCTGACCGCGCACTCGCACAAACCACGCTGGATGCCCACACTGGGATTTGCCAAGGAGGTTCCCAAGAAAAAGGTGTGCCTGATGTCCATCTCCTGTAGTTGTCCCTAGGGTGTAGCTAGGCATCTTTTTGAAGCGGAGCATCAGAGCCTGAAATCACTTGTTTCGCCCAGATCGTAGGTTTCGACTGGAGCTCTGCATGCTGAACAACGTCTGCCTTTTAGCCCACGAGAATCTAATATGAGATATTTAAGTAAAGCACCCAGGGAGCAGACTCCCAGGACACCCCTCCAACCCCTCTAAGCTTTTCCGTCTCCTGTCTCCAGGGATCTCACCCGCAAAGCGCCCCGGCGAGAGCAGAGCCCTCACCTCCACTGCCCCACGGCCAGGTAGGTCAGACCGGGAGCCGGAGGTGGAAATCCTTCCTAGAAGAGGCACGGCCAGGAGCTGGAGACCCATCTCCTGGGCGTGAGGTA
The DNA here is from genome assembly GCF_000699145.1 of Aptenodytes forsteri. Taxonomy (NCBI): domain Eukaryota; kingdom Metazoa; phylum Chordata; class Aves; order Sphenisciformes; family Spheniscidae; genus Aptenodytes; species Aptenodytes forsteri. The sequence continues at coordinate 180,980 of NW_008795138.1, read as the reverse complement.
CCCTGCCAGGCAGGAGCAAAGGGCTATGGGGTAAGCCTCGGGGTTGCCTGATTTGGGGTCCCAGGCGCCTG
>NW_008795138.1:180294-180887 GCF_000699145.1 Aptenodytes forsteri | reverse complement strand
CGGGGAGCGGGGAGCCCCAGCAGGTCCCGCGGCCAGGCTGCCGTAGGAGGCTTTTCCTGACCCGCTCCCCCCGGTTTTAGGCTGCCACGTTGACTTTAGCTATTAAAATCGTCAACAGGTCCCGAGGGGGGGCCAGCCCACAGGTGTGTGTCCTCCCTTCCAGGCTTGGGTTTTTTTTTTCTGAGAAAATAAGTCAAGCCCATCCTGGCAGCAGCCCCCGAAGGAGAGGGGGTTCGTCGGTTCCAGCTCGGGGCAGCGCGACACCCCCGGGGGGGAGCTCAGCACCCCGGCACGGCACGGCGCCGGGAAGGCGGGACCCCGCGATGCTGAATGCACCCCCGAGACACCCAGCGGTCCCCACAGCAGGTGGAGCGAGACGAAGACCCACGGAGCTCTGTCCTCGGCTTCTCCCGACGCCCCCTAAATTCCCGGGTCCGCACGGTCTGTCCCCGGGGTGCCCTTCGCGGGGCCGGGGCTGGCACGGAGGCACCGGGGAGGCACGGGGGAGACACGGGGGTGACAGGGGGACGTGCCGGGCCGCTGGCACAGCGCACTCAGGCTGCCGCAGCCCTGGCAGCCGCTCTGCCGTTGCC
>NW_008795138.1:178673-180032 GCF_000699145.1 Aptenodytes forsteri | reverse complement strand
ACGCCCACCCGGGGCACGGGTCGGATGCGGGGGGGGGGATAGGTACCCCAGCCCAACTCTGCCGCTCGCCCCAACCTGTGGCACGGGATTGCGTGGGATTTCCTCAGCAGGTGTGAAAGGGGCGGCCAAGGAGTGGTAACTCCTTCCTGGTGATGGGGACTTTGCCTGACGTGAGCCAGCTGACGGGTGGCTGCGCCTCGTCACGCTGAAATGTTCGAACATCGGAAGAAACAGGATCGGCGCTACCGATTAACTCCCGAAGTATGTTGAAAATGCGGTGTCACTTGTCTTAAGAAGGGCTTGGTTTTGTCTGCGGTGCTAATTGATTTCTGTTCAGGCTGATCCCTCTTAAAACATGAACAGATTTAATGGTTCTTACTCCCGAGCTCTATGCTATAGAGATAATTTGGGTTATTAAGACGCATTAATAAACAGTTAATAGACACCCTTTTTTCTTTCCGGAGAGGTAAGCTCTTCTTCAGTCCGAAACAAATGAGGAGCCTCTACCGAAGCTCTCCCGCACCTGGGATCAGCATTTACTGCTCACGCGTGTCAGAAATACCCTACAACTAGGGAAGTGGAGGTGGCTTGTCCCACAGAGCCCAGGGAAGTCCTTCGCCAGCGTCGCACGGGAGTAAGACGGGCTGCAGCAACAAAGGAGCGGTGACTAATTTGGTTTCTGACTCCGCCGATGCTCCCAACGAGTGCACCGAGCCCGGCTTCAGCCCCTGAGCAAAAGAGGGCGAGTCAAATTCCTCGAGTCAAAGTCTGCGATGTGCTAGAAAGCCGCCTCGCTGTTAAGGCCAGGAGGATGAATTCATATTGTAAGGAACCTGAATGAGAGCTGGGTTAGATAACTTGTCATTTCCCTGGCTCCATCCTCCGCTCCCGCCTCCTTCCTCCCCCCCCCCCAAAAAAAAAAAAAAGAAAAAGAAAAAAGAAGGCTTGTAAGAATTTGCTCTGGCCTTCCTTCACTTTCTATCTGGTACGTCTCATATTTCATTTCTGGCAGCCAAAGAAATCTTAATAAAAAGAACGTGTAGAAGCATTTCCAGGGGAATAATTTGATCAGGAATCATTGCTGGTTTTGGAATTAGTCCTAAAACTTATTAAAAGTTGAACAATCCCAGCACATATTCTTCTCTTCCAGGGATCCTTTTCCTGCGTTAATAGCCTTTTTCCCCCCCCTCTTCCCCCTGCTGCTCCGCGTGGATACCATCGATAGGAGTGCGCGAGTGGGGGTAGGGGTGTTCCACCCTCCCCGAGCTGTTTGATGGTGTTTAGCAGGCTGCTGCCATTTTGCCCCAGCAGCAGCAGCCACCGGGCTCCCTCCCTTTTATCTCGTTATCGCCGGCGCCC
>NW_008795138.1:177087-178137 GCF_000699145.1 Aptenodytes forsteri | reverse complement strand
GGAAGGGGGGGGGGAGAAAAGGGAAATGCTGGATTGGAATTGACATTCCAGTAATATATTTCCGTGAGAAGAGTTTTAAGATGTCCTCTGTAATTTCCCATAAGAAATCTGGTTATACTGGTTGATTTCAATAGGAGAATTCTCTGCCTGGAGGCATAGGATGAGTAATACGCCGTATGTTTCATACTCCCTTGCTAATATGATAATAAATGCATTCAAAAAAAGCAACGAGCTGTTTACAATTAGTACCTTCACTTCTCCGGCTTGCCTAAATTTCCCAGTATCGGGAATCGAAACGGGTATCTCAGAGGGACGAAGGAGCTGCGGGGAGAGGAGGGGGGGGGGGGGGGGGCGCGGCGGGCCCCCCCCGCCCCGGCCCCGGCCCCTCTTTGCGGGCGGGAGGCATGACTGACAACCCGGGGACGCTGCGGCTCAAATTCTTGAGGTCAGCAGGCAGCACATCCGAAAAGGGAAAGGAGCAGGAGCGGGGAAGGAGAAATTCGAAAATCGCCATCCACCGCTCCCTCCGGCGCGGCACAGCCGCCTCCTTCCCCCTCCGGAGTGTCAGCTTCTTCCCGAGCAAGGCAGGGGTTTGCGGGAGCCCCGATGACAGCCTCCGATCAGCAGACAGAGAGACAACAGGTCTCGCACCCGGCAGGGACCAGCCTCGCCCCTAATTGCTTTGGTTCTCGGCTCTCCGGGCGCCGCTGCCTGCCTCCGCACCTCTCCCTGCCGAGCCCCCGCCCAGGCGGTGCGGGGCGTGCGGGGGTCGTGCCGGAGGATGGATGGACGGATGGACGGATGAATGGATGGATGGATGGATGGATGGATGGATGGATGGATGGATGGACGGATGGATGGATGATAGAGGGGGACACCACCTGGGCTGCCAGGCTCCCCCGGCCCGCACCCTAGAGCACCTTCCCCTTCTCCCTCACGCTCCCCGCACGGCGGGAAGATGCTCCCGCCCGCCCCTCTGCGCCCGCGGAAGATCCGCGCCGCGGGTCTGCCTTTTCCCCGAGGGAAAGGGAAACCCCGGGGGCCGGCCCA
>NW_008795138.1:172467-174981 GCF_000699145.1 Aptenodytes forsteri | reverse complement strand
AATAATAATAATAATAATAATAATAATAATAATAATAATAATAATAATAATAATAATAATAATAATAATAATAATAATAATAATAATAATAATAATAATAATAATAATAAATAACAACCCCAAGTGATAAACGGTCCTCCTCGTTAGCAGCTGAGCTCTCTCAGGAGACGCGTGTTCCCTTCTTCTTTCATTTTCCAGGGAGGGCCCGATTGCCTCCAGAAAGGGGGAGGGGAAAAAAAATAAAATAAAAAAAAAAAATCTCCGGGTCTCTGGGATAGAGCTGGAAGGAGCAGGGAGGTCACTAAGATTTAGGGCTGGGGTGACTTCCAGGGAAGCGGCAGGAAGTTCCGTGTTGAGAAGTGATGGGCTGCTACAAAAGGGAATGGCGGAGCCCTGAAAGGATTTAATTAACCGTGTCAGGGATAATTACCCCTGGACAGTCCAAATTAGTTTTGCATAATCGCTCAGAACCATATGAATTAACTTATAATATTGCAAAGCGCTGGGGGAATAACAAAAGCAGGATCGTTTTAATTAGTGGATCAGGGTCAAACGAACAGGCTGTTCCGCAAATCTCCCAAACTTTCCACTTTTTGAACGTAATTCCAAGGGGAGGGCTGATTTGGAAGGCATTTGCTCAGGAGCTATTGTTGTTGTCACAATTAAGAGTGCAGTCAGCCACTCTGGAGGAAAAGGTAGGTAGATATATACACACACACACACTTCATACATACATACACTTCATATATATGCGCACAGACGTACAAAGCGAGCCGGGGTTTGCCACCTCAGCGAGGTGACTGGCTCGCTTTTATCGCCGCGTAGATGTTCACGTTGTGCGATGCTCGCAATTCCCTCGCTGAAAGGACGGACCGTTTCATCCCGCTCCCCTTTCCCTGCCGCATGTGAACTCCCGTGCGGAGGTTTGCCGGATTTACATTTGAAAACACCGTTTTCGAGCACTTAAAAAGAGGAAAGCCGTTTAGAGGCAAAAAGAAGATATTAGGTTTTAGTTAGCAATCACTGGGACCCCCCCACCCCCCCCACCACCCCCCCCGCGAAAAATACTCCAGGAATAAAGCAGAAATATTGCTCAGTTAGGTGGACAAATTACACGGGATTAAGTGGCGAGGCTCTTAGGCTAACCAGATAAAGTGGTCGGGCAACTTTCCACTCTGAAAACGTTACTGGAAACCGACGAAATGCTTTGAAGGGTCTCAGTGTATTCAGTGAACTCTGTTCTGCTAGTCCATGAATGCCTTTGATTAAAAATGTGATAAATCAGGTTTTTGGCTCTGAATAACAATGGCTTGATTTAGATTTCCTAGTAAATCTATTCAAAAGTGAAACAAAGACAGCCTTTAGAGGATACCTTACACCTCACCTGGACCAGGCACGTAAGGGCAATTCAGATAAAAATCTGGTTAGTAATTCAACAAGAAATAGAGGATTTTCTCTTTTCCCTGCTTCAGGCTTTATTTAAACTCTTTGTTCAAAAATGAACAGAGTGGTAATCGGAATCTAATTTACAGATATAGTTTAGACGTCTAACTTTAAATTAGAAGATCACACAAGAAAACCATTTACACGAAAATGTTAAAACCAATACTTAATCTTTTTTTTTACTTTATATTACATAAAGCCAAAATGAAACTAAATACATGTTAGCCCGCTTCATTCACAAACATTAGTCAAAATATACACATTACAAAAGTAAACCAAAAAAGAACTCTAAACTGATGAAGGATTTTTTTTCTCTCTAAAATTTGTTGGTTTTTTTTTTTTTTTTAAATCGCCATTTGCAATTGAATTGCAGTCGCTCTAAAATAAGCTAAACAGGTAGGGTACTCCAAAACACATGTGAAACACTTCATGTTGGCGGGGGAGACGGATTTTCTTTTAAATGAGAATACTCCTCTGTCAAAGCAAAGCTCTGTTTCAGTTCAGCTAAATAATAAATAGATAATTATCACTCAGACAAAAAAGTCTGATTTAACCTTAGATAATATTGCGATCCCCGAGCGGTCCCGCAATATTTTTATTCCCTTTGAAAGGCATTCCTTTTCTTTTTTTTTTTTTTTTCAGGTTAAAACTGAATCGACCGTGGGCGAAGTAAGTAACAGAGTTTTCAATCCGAGAGATCTAACGTTTCCACAGAGATATACAAATTTACAGTCTGAGGGTGAGACTTAATTACTGGAGGGGAGGGGGGGACACACGGGGACCGAGAGTCACGCGTCTTTCCTCTCGTGGAAATCACCACCCGCGCCTGTCAGCGTCCCGCAGCAGCGGACGGCAAGGAACCCACGCGGGAGATCTAACGTTTCCACAGAGATATACAAATTTACAGTCTGAGGGTGAGACTTAATTACTGGAGGGGAGGGGGGGACACACGGGGACCGAGAGTCACGCGTCTTTCCTCTCGTGGAAATCACCACCCGCGCCTGTCAGCGTCCCGCAGCAGCGGACGGCAAGGAACCCACGCGGGACAGGGCGCGGAGGGGGACGGGCAGC
>NW_008795138.1:169176-169578 GCF_000699145.1 Aptenodytes forsteri | reverse complement strand
CTCGGAGAGCGTCCCCACGCCCCCGGCGCGGGCAGCAGCGCGCATCCCGTGGCGCCCCCAGAAAATCCACGCGTGTTTTCTTGGCCGCTCGGTACGCCGCCTCGCACTCCCCGCAGGCCGAGCTGTCCGGCTGTGTCCCTCACCGGCTGCCTGTCAGTCAGGGTGAACTGGCTCGCCTTGTTTGTACTTCGGCGGGTCGGTTTTGACTTACCCCTGTGGTATGTGGAAGTGCCGACTCCAATACGCCATTAACTCCTTCCCGTGCTGGCAGCGGGCTGGGCTCTGCCCGGGACGGCTCCGCCGCCCCCCGGCTCTTTAGGAAAAGCCGGGGCCGGGCTTCCCGGCGGCGAGGCACGAGTGGGGTGGCAGCCCCCCCCCCCGGGAGCGCCACCGAGGTCCCCG
>NW_008795138.1:166659-168812 GCF_000699145.1 Aptenodytes forsteri | reverse complement strand
GGGTGCTCTCCGGCCCCCTCCCCGCCTGTGTGCCCGCCCGGTCCCACGGCAGCCTGTCCCGGCCGGGGTGCTCTGTAAAATACCGAGCAGCTCCTCTACAAACCGCACCTTCTCCCGCTTCGTGTTTTACGACCCATTTACTACTACTTAAACGTAATTCTCTCCATCTCCAAAGCCGCCCTGCCGACGTTTGACCTCCTACAATCCATTTAGCCGTGAAAAAAAAAGTTCCCATCGGTTGTCAGAAGCGGGGAGATTAAGATATCTACCGGCGTCGGCTGGCGTTTAGGCTCAGCGGGGAAATGGTATTTCTCGAAGTGGGAGCCCTACCAAGAGGGGCTCAACCCGGCGCAGGTACCTCTGCCCGGGGGTCGGGTTATCAACCCACCGGCCAGCGATTGCCCGCTCTGAGGGTCGAGCTGCCGGTATTTTCAACTGCGTAAAATCCTCTCGTTTGATCGGGGGAGCGATTTCCTATTTCGCTCGTTCAAATGTTAAGGTTATTGTGTTTGACGTCTAAGAGGCGAGGACTAATCCCCTGGCTCTCTCCGCACAGATCAGATTCCGGCGTGAGCGGCTTCCCCCCGCGTCGTGGGTGCCAGCGGGAAAGCGCCCGGACTAATGCAGTGCAGGGGGGGGGGTGGGGTGTGGGGGGGAAGAAGCAGCGGCGACTCTCTGTTGCCACCACCAAGGCACCCCCGGCTCCCCGCTCCCGCCAACGCCCCCGCAGCGCGGGGAGCAGCGCGGGGAGTGAGGGCTCGGCCCCCGAGTGGGCTCGGCTCCAGCGAGGCTCTTTCTCCGCTCTTCACGCCAGCCACGCTCCTTCCAGCCCGTCCCCGCTCCCCTTACTTGTGCCCTGCACCCCTCGGTGCGAGAGCAGGGCGCGGTGTAGAGGGGACGGCGACGGCCCGGTGTCGCGACAGAGCCGCGTGAAGCACTCTGGGGACGCGCTCAAGGCAGGCACATGGGTAAACCCCCCGGCTGGCAGTTCCTGCACGGGTGAATACCCCCAACCACGAACTTTCCGGCCCGTGGGCCAGTCCGTGGGTACCGCCGCGCCAAGGCTGCTGCTGCTGCCGCTGCTGCTTGAACCCGCCGGGCTGCAGCTGTGGATCCGCACGCACGCGAATGGCGAAGCAAGGTGCGGGCAGACCGGGCAGCTGTTCCACACAAACTGCGTGGGGAAGGGCTCTAAGCCACGGCCACGGGTGTCGGCACAGGCTCCGGGGGGGATTCCAGGGCGAGTGGTCACCATTTGCCCTGCAGTTCTCCGAGGACAGCAGAACCGCCAACCCGCAGGTCCCCACAGGGGACGTGCAGGTGAACCGATCTTAAAAAGAAGCACTTGCGTAACTTCCAGCAGAGAAGATGCCTCAACTCATGGATTGCTGTCTTCCAAAAATGTCGCCATTTGCAAACCCATGACTTCATCTGCGCATGTTTCCGATTACGTTCAGTCCTCCAAATAGTGAAAACGGTCACAGAATTTATCGGTCATAAATTAACGTACACGAATCATTCACGGGCTGAAATCTATAAATGGCTCAATACTGGCTCAAGTGTATTTTTCTAGTTGCAAATGAAATACTATATTCGAAGGTCTCGTTTCCAAAGTGCTTCCCCCGCCTCACGCCTGCGGTAACCACTGGCTACCAAACCACACACACAGGGTTATTTCAGCGATGCCTGTAGCTAAAGGAGGTCTGCCTTTCTCTAGGAATCCGCTTTCAGGAGGTTTGCACGAAGTGATGGAAACTCTTATCAGTTCCGCTTGGAGCAAGGTTGGGCTCGGGTTAGGAGCCACCGAATTAACGTACACGAATCATTCACGGGCTGAAATCTATAAATGGCTCAATACTGGCTCAAGTGTATTTTTCTAGTTGCAAATGAAATACTATATTCGAAGGTCTCGTTTCCAAAGTGCTTCCCCCGCCTCACGCCTGCGGTAACCACTGGCTACCAAACCACACACACAGGGTTATTTCAGCGATGCCTGTAGCTAAAGGAGGTCTGCCTTTCTCTAGGAATCCGCTTTCAGGAGGTTTGACGAAGTGATTGGAAACTCTTATCAGTTCCGCTTGGAGCAAGGTTGGGCTCGGGTTAGGAGCCACCGGAGGGTCCCAGGTTCCCCCCCCCCCCCCCCCCCCCTTCGG
>NW_008795138.1:148938-166598 GCF_000699145.1 Aptenodytes forsteri | reverse complement strand
GGGGGGGGTTAGGAGCCGCGGGGGGGGCCCCGGTTCCCCCCCCCCCCCTCCGGTTTGAGGCAGCAACGGCGGGGGGGGAGGAGGCTGTTCTCGCCGCGGGGAGATCCGCGGTGCGGCGCGGAGCGGCTGCCTGCACAGCGCACACGCACAGAGCCTCTCGGAGAGCCTTCAAATCCCCAAACACAGAAAGTGAAGGCTTTATCGGAGTTTAGTTACTTATCTGGATTTTTGTTAAGCCACCACTGTGATCTCCGCATAGTTGTGCGAGTGTGTTAATTGTTCTGATAACGTGTTGTTATCGATACAATAACAATACAATCGTGTATAATGTGATTTACTTGCCTTTGACCTGTCAGTTCCTGACGCATGCAAATTCAAGGGCGCAATCTTTCCTCCTGCTATGGGGGAAAAAAAACCCCAAAACCGAGCGGATGCATTATCACACGGAGGCTAAGCACGGATTTCCAGAATGCGGTGCTGTATTCCACCAAGCGAGATCAAAGTGCTTTTAAAAATACTAAAGAGCGGTTTAGACTATCTTCTCCATACCCGTGTGTTAATTCTGGTTAAGGCTGCTTACATCTGCTGTAAGCAATTACGACCCTGTTTCATAACTCCAAATACTGTCCGGTTCCTCGTATTCTGACCAAACCGCGCCTCGTCTCTGGGGCACGCAGCTTTAAGATGCTGCTCGTATTTTTAAAGCCGAATTTAAAGTGAGTTTCGAGGAAGCAAGCTCCTTTCCTCCTTTTTTTTTTTTTTTTTTTAGCCTAATAATCAGGTGGCGAGTCAAAGAGATGAAAAGTAGGCGAAGAATAGTGGTTAGCCCGATAGCGATCTCCGCCTCACCATGCCTCCCGCCCGAAAAGCTGACTCAGGGGCTCAGCGGACCCATCGCTCCCCTCTGTCTGCAGAGCCCCATGGCGTTTTCACGGCTTGCTTTGTGCACTGAAGCGTTGCCGTACGCTAACTTTGGAAGCTGACGTTTTCCTTTGCGTAGGGTATCCAGCCACCGATTCCACACCGCTTTCAGCTGTCCAAAGTTGCCGGGCACGCCGGTGTCTGAAACACACCCGCAGGCTAACTTTTCTGCTGGCGTGGAGTTCGGCAGATTTGTGAGCGCTCCCAAGTCTTTTCCCTCTTGCAAAGTGGAGTGCACCTGTAGCGAGAGAGGGGGTTTTACCCCGTGAGCTCTTCGTTGTGCATAATACGCTAAATTCATTTGCTTTTACCGCGTGCTTCCAAAAATTATTATTATTTTTCAATAACATTCACTTATTATTAGAGCAGCTGGTAGCCCAAGCTCTAGCGAAGTGCCTGGCAAAGGATTCTATCATAAAACACTGGTTTCTAAGTTTATAGTTTCTAATTTGGCTGTGAAAGTGTGATTCTGGATGGAACTTGGCACTCAAACGCTCAGCTGGAGAGTAAACTTTTTATAATAAAAACATTGGTTTATTGGGTTTGCTCTTTTCAGTTAAAAGAGAACTAACAAAGTTTTTACTAGTTTGGGAAGCATAGAGAAGTCCTGTACTTTTCTGAAAATTAAATGTTATGATTTCGGTAAGGGTAGAATATGTTCTACCCTTTTTTTGTGATTTAATGTGCTATTATTTTAAAAGCAAACCCCGATCTTTGCCTCTGTGCTTTAGGACACGGGGGTTGCTCTTGCAGGAACACCAGACCTAGGTCTCACACAACCGTCAGCGGCAGTTTTGAGGAGAGGGTGGTGACGGGGTCCTTACTGCTTTTAGCCATAAAGAAAAGTTTAAAATGCAGCCTATTCTGATTTGCTAAGAGACTAGATAAAACTTAGCTAATGTGCACGCACTCCATTTGTAATCCAAGCTATTGTCTTGTACTTTAATAGCTCATTTTTTTGCTGCTTTTTACACCTGTTAGCCTTGCAGTGGTTATGCAGCCTGGGAAGAGCGATCAGAACAGCAGACTAGGAAGTCTTAGGAAAAAAAAGGAGTTGGGCGGTTACATGCTAGTCCCTGACTGCTAGCTGACCAGTCCCTGTCTGGGGATGTGAAGGCGAGAATTAGGTTTGCTGCAGAGTTCCTGGGCAGGTTTGGATGTTCCAGAAAGGGCAGCTAAATGCCTTTTGAGCACAAGGAGCTACTACTTAAAGCTCATCAAGTGATGCAGATGTGTAAGCTTCCCCTCCCTTGCGTGATGAAATCAGAGCTGGTGTGGATGGAGACTGCTGGCTGTCCAGGGTCCATGTTCTCCTGTTTGAGCAATCGCCTATAGCTTTTCTTCAAAGGAGCTGAGCAGTGCCCATGGTTCCTTTTTCTGAAGAAAAGGACCTCAACGTTGCAGTGTTGCTGCATTGTATGGACCATATAGTGTGGTTTTATAGTTCACTGTTAGGAAAGGTGAGCCTTGCTTTTTGGTGTCTTCTACTGCAGGCTTCTTCCCATTCACAAGCTCTTAAAATGTCGCCAGTCCCTGGACAAAGGTCAGGAATCCTTAACTGATGTCCCCACATTGTAAGCTGCTCTCGCTCGCCTACCATCTGACCCATTCCTTCACCTTTTCTGTTGTCCAGTGGACAGCCAAAGAGTGAGGGCTGAGTGCCCTCTAATCTGGTGGGTAGGAGACTGTTCTACAAAGGGAGCCTCACTGTGGAAAAGTAAATTAGGTCAGATGTTCTTGGAGGAGATCATGAAGCTTTTTAACCAGGAGATCTTTTCAGAGGGCGAGAGATCTCTGAAGATTTTTACATTTAAATTCAATTGAAATTTTACACTGACAACGATCATGTTGTTTCACTTCTTAGGGCTGTCCAGTAGGCATAGAGGATTTTTTCCTGGAATAAATACATTTTAATGACTAGTCTAGTTTTGTTCAAGGATGATTCATAACCATAAACCACACAAGGTTGTTTTGCTAGTCATAGGTGCTAGGCACATCCCAAAAAATCCATGCAATTTCGAAGACAAGGTCTTCGATTTCAGTGGATAAGGTTGTGGTTTGGAAACCTTTGGCAGGCACTTCAGGATTTGTAAGTGCACACAAGGAGGCTAACAAGAAGATCAAAGTTAAATGTTTGGGTCATTCCTCTCGGAAGAAAAGCTAAGCATAAGTCTTTGCTGTTTGCCTTCTGATTATAATGACTTTTTAATTGACTACAAACAAATAGGGAATGGAGGCCTGTAATGGAAAGAATTTATGTCTCCTTCTGGACATAAATTCATGGCCTTTACTTCTTTATGGACAGTGTCTTGTTTGTTTGTAAGAATGGCCAATTTCTGGGTTCTCTTTGGTTAGGGGGAATCAAAATCTCTGTTCTTTAATTCCAAGGCACTCAGGAAAGTTCAAAGCTAATGGTCACGAGTCAGTTCTAGTGATCAGATGAGTTAAACACAGAGGGTGCCTACACCTACACCCCACACCTACATTCGTACTTGCACCTGCTTTTTAGCTCAGATCAACAGTGCCACAGCTTTTCAAGCAAGTCTCTTCATTGTGCTCACTCACCATGCTTTGGTTTCCATTGAGGAGCAGTTTCAGATGAGACTAAACTGGAAGATACTCTTCAACTTTCCGTGGGAGTGTGGTCTGAGAAGAGTCTAGCTCAACCTAGACCAGCTAGACCCCGATAGCATAAAATGGATGTTAGTGTTCTTGATTCAGACAGCTGACAATTCCACTTTTTGCATCCGCTTATTTTAAGTGCTTCGGGATGAGCTTTTCTGCCCGAGAGTAGAAAAGGCACTTCTGCCTCTGCATGAGTGTTCTGCTGGAAAGGAGTCCCTCCACTTTGTGGGTGCTCTGTGAGTATGGTCATAGGTAGTCAAAAACCAAGGACCGGGGAGTTCATGGTTGCTTGGCCCCCATCCTTACCACAGCTTTTGGGATTCTGCTAGGCCTTGCATCATCCTCACAATAGACTTCTCGCTGTCCACAGTAGGATATATGATGGCTTCCCTTGGCGCAGACATTGAGCGGAAGCTATTCCCATTTTCTGAAGTCGGTTGAATAGTTAAATCTTACTGTGATAAACATTGGCTAGATTTTTTCTTTTCCTCACTTAAGTGTATAGTTTCAATAACAATAATTGCTAGACAATTTTTTTTTTCATATCCAAAGTTAGATTTTCTCTCTTTTCAAAAAGTAATCTATTATTTTGAATAACTTGTTTCTATGAGGGCTTGACAGGTGTGTATAGTCATCTCATAATAAGCAAACAGACTAATAATAATAGCTATGAAACACTGAGATCTTTTGCTTCTTCAGCATCATAAAGGCTTCTGATGGAGTATTTTGTCCAGTACTGGACTTCAAGAAAGATGTGGAGACATTGGACAGAATGCAGCAAGACTGATCAGAAGTCTGAAAAATGTGATTGACAAGAAAAGATTGAAAGCAGTGTTGTTACTTAATCTGGAGAGGAGAAGACTTAGGGGACAAACCGCTCTTTAAGGGTATGAAAGGGGGGGGACGAGGGGATTAAATTGTGTTTGTGGGGATAGACAAGAGGTAATGAGCTTAAGATGTAAATTCAAGTTAAATGCTGGAAAAAACAAGCTGCAAATAGTGAGGATAGATATGCAGAGAATGGGAACGCTGTGGGAACACTGCGGGATGTTAAGAACAGGTGAGACTAATTGGGCAAGAGTGACAAAGCCCTAGAACAGGAGTTTTCTTCTGCCTGGTTTTGTATGGGTCTATGACATGGGAGGAATCAACTTTAACTTAGTTCCTCATGTGATCCTTTTTGCTCTTCAGAGCCCAGACGTCCTGCCGGTTCACAGCCCGTGTCTTCGCTGTTCCCATGCGTGTGACCCACACCACTGCCGCCCCCCTGCCCCATTGCCGAAATGCCAATGTATGAGCATGCCTTCCATTGACATGCTGGAGAAATTTTCTTGTTTTTCTATCTGGTTTAGTTGGCAGTCGCCTCCTACTTCTTAGCACAATTTTATCACTGTCTGTGAGAAGTCCTGTTCCTGACATGGCTTTGCTATTTTTTTTTCCACTTTATCACCTTTCTATTTTGTTTCAAATCTCTGCTGAAAACACATTTTCTGCATAATTTCTACCTGATTTTCTCTTCCAACTGCATTCCCTAGATCTATAATTAAAATATTTAATTTTATAAGTTATTATATTATCATTTATATTAAAAATTCAGTGTAAGTTATTTGGATTGCATTATGCTACACTGCATGAAAAAAGGTAGGGTCATCATTGTTCAATAGCATTGGCAAAAAATTGTCAATGGTGTTCCGAATCAGTGATGAATTTGGCCCTTGGTGTATAAAATTTGTTTAGGGTATCTTTGCCTGTAGAATGCAAGGATGTTTGTAACCTTTTACAGACGTTTTTTTTTCTTCCATAATATTCTCCCATGTGAGGATGCTTATTATCAGTGATGCAAAAGATAAAGGCATTTTTCACTAGTGTTTCATATTGAAAATCTGACTTTTATTACTGATTCTATAGAAAGAATAAGAGATTAAGCAATAGATCTCTAAATGAGCAAGGAGTATTGCAGTGCTCTTGGAGACACCTTTTCAGTTCACTGAGAAAAATAAAAGCAAAATTTCCAGAAGGAGTTCTTTTGGTTTTTAGGTCTCTCATCGTCTTTTTCTTACATTTGATCAGATGTTGTTTATAGAGTATGAAGAAGGTCATGCCAAAAGTACTCATTTGCCCAGAAAGTAAATAATTCAGACTTGGACCTTCTAAAAGACCTAAAAAGAATTAAGCACAGATCTTGTAAAGTATGAGGGTGCCTAATTTCCATTGATTTTAATTCCCTCGAGGAGATTCAATGGGATTTTATGCCTTAAATTCCTTGAAAATATCTGCATACTCTGAACAGAATCGGCCCAAAGCACATTTATGCTTTATGATAGAAACAGATTGTTGTATTGTTTCTTGTTCACCCCCTCCAGTTTTTTAATGCTTCAACTGTTTTCCAAGTAGGATGGTTAAACAATGGTTGTAACAAAGACTATATAAAGTTCAGTTGTCTTGGATTTATCTGGGCCTTTACTCCATTTTGCAAACGGAGGCCAGTCCTGCTGGGCTCGGAGTTACCTGAACTAGTTTCCATGAAGTAAGCTAGTGTGTGAACGTGCCCACGTAGCTCCTCAACGATAAGTGCCTATGTGCATGCCTATGGTAAACACAGGATAAAGGAAGGAAAATAACTAGAAATTATCCTTCAGAGGAAAAAAGTAGAAACCACCTCACATGCGCTGCAGGTTAAGAATATGGGATGATAGGCAGTTACAATGCGGTAGATGATGTACTATGAATTTATGGTCTAGCTTACCTCACAGGGACTTGCTCTTGCATATATAGCTTTTGTGTAAGAGAAAGCAGCTGGAGATGATGAAAATTTGTGGATCGCCTAGCCATGGTCTTTTGCTGAATTGTCAGGAGTGCCATATCCTTTTTTGCAACACACAGAAAGACGAGAAGCACACCTTAGCCACAAGGTATACTACCTCTGCTTTTCACCCAAAATACTACTTTTTTTAAAAGCATGTGTTAAGTGCCCTTCTTTTTGAAAAGTAGTTTAATAAAGTTGTTGAATGCCAGAAAAAATGGAATTAATGAATAATCTTGCCTATTGCTATAATCCTGTAAAAATGCTGCAAGTATACCTATTAGATGTGCTAATACTGCTGTACAGCAAAGCAACAGCAGTACTTGTGTCTGACCAGTGAAACACCATGTACTTTCACTTGCTTCAATTGAAATAGTGGCCCTGTTAAAAACAGCAATAAAGCTGTTATCTTTCAGTGGAGCCATACTTTAAAACGTAGTTCATGGAAACCCAAACACAAGGTATGACCCCAGCCTACTAAAATGAATGGAAATGCTCCTGTTGCTTCATGGAAAATGTGAAACTGGTATCCTTTTCTTCTCCTGGTCATTACATGGCCAGGCAAAGTGTAAAGCACCTTCATACAATCCACATCAGCATTAATGTTGGGATTTTCTGGAATAGGATTATTCCGAGGTTTTTTTTCTTCCCAGGTTTTACGTGTGTGATAGGTAGATAGAAAATAAAAAATAGTTTACTTGTTTGCTGTAAAAAACCAGTGATCTGGGACATAGCAAATAACAGAAAGCATGCTTTATTCTCTAAAGACTTCCCTCAAAGCCTGCTGAAACACACGGGCTCTCCCATGCTGCCTCCCAGGTTCATTGGAGGCAGGCAGTAAATTAAATTGGCCAAACCAACTCTTCTGCGACTTCACTGTTGAGTTCCGGTCTTCCTAGGTAAAAGGCCAGTTCACGAAACCACTTTGTTGCCAGTCACCTATCCTCTGCTTATCTCTCTCCCTGTTTAAGGGCGCGACTGGTTATCTTACAGATAAGGAGTCTGTTGAACTTTCAGTTCCTACCATTGCTGGAAAGACCGAAAGTACACAATCCTTTTCCTTCAGAAGAACAGATCCCTTTCTCTTTGCCTGCCGCATGTGTTCGTGCGATCCCTTCAAACACAGCTATGCTTATAGATGTTTTCATTTTCTTAGAGGCAGAGATGAGTTTAACATGAGAGTTTTACCTCAAAGTGTAGATGCAATTAGTTTATTTTGGCTCACAGCACAGATAGTTTAAGACAAAACAATAAATTAAAACCGGCAGGATTCCTTCAGGCACTCTGACGTTTTTTTTTTTTTTTTTTTTTCCTTTTTCTTTTTGTCTTTGTCTTTTTGTGCTTAACAGGAGGTGGCGGTTGTAACATTTGCAAAATAATAAGTACAATAAGTTGACATTGTGATATGATTACTTATGTAAGTGCTTAGACATACAAATACCTAAACACTAATGTCATTATTGAGAGTCATGGCAGTTATTCCAGCCAAGTTAATAAAAGATCATTACTATAACGATCTACACAGGACTGAACACGATGGGGAATCCGGGATATGGAAAGTCTAACAATACAAAATGCACTGAAACTTTATTCTTAGTGTATTTGTGTGCATGTGATTATTCTAGCAAGAAATCGGAAATAATTCAGTGGGTACTTGATCTGTAGGGGTATTTAGAGATAAAATTATACAAGGAAATTTTGCTTTTCTTCTCTCTGTATTCCCCCCCCCCTTTTTCCTATTTTCTCTGTTGAGGAAGCTAAGCACAGTTAATTTAAGCATGATTTCTCTGTAGTTTACATGCTCCTGGATCTTAACATAGAGATGTAAATAGCTGGGTGTGAACTTGCCAGGTATTATATTCAGCTGACACAAACAACCCAACCAGATAGTTCTGTGTAGATAACAAACTCATTTCTGCATTGGTCGGGAATCAGGGCTCAGGTGATTGTTGTTCTTTAATGATTATTTATTTAAATTGGTCTAATTCAAATACAGAGTCGGTCCCAGGCTATGGCTGGCTGGACAAACTTCACAGGTTGGACAAAACATTGGGGCAGGAATTTGTCCTCTTTCCCCGTCTCACCTTGCACCCCCCAGCCAGGACTTTTCCATGGCGCCCTGCTATCGTTCCTTCTTTTCATCCAGAGAAAGCCTGCAAAAACAAGCCTTGCTGAGTTATGCAAGGACCAACAAATCTCAATTCTGGCAGGTAGGAGGGGAGGTAAATAACAAAGTGAATTTCAAAGCGGCATCAGTGGGGATGCCTCACTGAATGGGCCTGCCTCCAACCTACCCATAGGATTTTTAGGCAGTATCTTCTCTGGGCTCTTCAGTACAAAAAGAGCAGCTGTCCCTGAGCTAATCAGGAACAATTGCATCCAATGCACCCGCTAAAATGAGTATTTCCTACTGAAGCCTAGAACTGAGTCCAATACTGGTCTGAACATACAAGCACTCCACGCAAGCCCCTCATTGAACTGAACAGCCGCACTCTGCATTGGTGAGGTTTCTGACGGAATGTAGGGACAGCGCACACAAGGCACACTGCAATGCCACCCAATGCCACCGCAAGTGTTTACAACCTCCTTCCAAAAGGAAGATCGGAGTCCAGATATAGCAGCACTGAGATTGAAACTGGAAGCCCATTTTTCAAAAAACCATCGTTGCCAGAAAAGGATCTAATATAGCCCTGAAGGATGCTCATACTATAGTTTGAGGACACACACGTGTTCCCGGAGCCTGCCTTCCAGAACCCATCTCCTCCCTCTCTGCACCAGCCCTGAAAGCTGTGGTCAGATCAGTCAGCTGATCCAGCTAAAAACCAACCATCCCAAAAAGAAAGAAAACGCTAGTTTTCACCAGCCACACAAACACCCATTTGATTGCTAACGCTGATGAATGAGAGGCAGGGGAAGGATGAAGGCAAAGAGAAACATGGGACCTTCCGTTTCAGCAGCAGCACAGTCTGAAATCAGCGTAACCCACTCATGAAACCTCATCCTATGTGCCAGTTACTGAAATTCACACAAGGAAGGCACCACATTTACTCTCTTAGAGAGGGTAATGCTGGGCTGGAGTCAAAATTATCATGAAGTTAAATTCTCCTTTGAGATAGAAACACCACCGCCACCAGCTCACAAAGCTGCTCGCTATCCTCAGCAGTCCTGCTGATCACGATTTCACAGCTGCTGCGGTGGGAGGAATTAAGCCTTTCCTTTTTTGCTCTGCAGCCAAAACACAGTATTTCAAAATCAGATGGATTTGGCATAGGTCTGTCTTCACTGGCAGTTTGTTTGTATACTATGTATACTTATGACAATGAAGTATTGGAGAAAGGTGTTTGAAGCTGGTTTATCAGTGATTATCAATGTGTAAGGCCATTACAGAGCAGCCTGTAACAGGCTTTCTCAGTCAGTGGGACCTGGCCTGGAGCATCAACAAGGCACAAATGGAGCCTGAAGCTTGCCTTTTACCTCTGGAAACGAAGAAGGAGAATCCGTGTATGACTTCTATGTCCATCCCAGCCCTAACCAGAGTTTCTCTCACACAGCAGGCTGGCAGGAAGGTTTCCACTGCAGTAGTATCGCTAGCCAGCAGGGGCAGTGGTGGCACAGGTAAAAGGTCCAAAGAGACTCCTTTCCCTCCCTCCTTGCGCTCTCGCTCTGCTAGCTCACAAGTCTCTGGCGACCGGTTGGTTTTGAGACTAGATATGCAGGAACAGATGGGAGCAAGGGGGGTGAAGCTCTCATTCCTCACCTTCCGCACAAACAGATCTCCAAAGCTCCAGGCTCCTGGTCGCGTTGTAGTCACACCCAAACTCGTGATACTCAGCTTCCCACACCTCTCTCCCCATGAGTTCCTTGGGCTCTTTAAAGTCCTCTGATCCATGAGCACTTCCAAGCTTCTGGCTCCTCCTGACTCTCCTAGACACCTTTCCAGAATTAAATAAGCCCAGCAGAGAGGAACACACTTATCCACAGCATTGAAACCCATTGCAGGAAAATTGCTATAGCTTCATATATCTTAATGATTGAGTGTTTCATTAATAGCCTACGTCTCCGAAGATTGGACCAGATCCCCACTGAGGTGGCAAATTTCTGTGGAGAAATCCCTGGCACCACATTTGTTTATCTTAGTCGACAATTTGTCTCATTGTCTCTAACATCGATGAAACCACAAATAGTGCTCCAAGATCATTTGCCTTGATAAAAATGACAACAAATTTAAGAAGCACAGATATGTAAGCTGCATTACACACTTTATCGGCGGCACCCAAAACCGAACTGGAACCATTAGCTCTCAAGGACAGACTATTAAAATAGGTTCTCCACCTCAACAAGATAAACCTGTCCATAATACATATTTGTGTCCATGAAGAAATCACTTTGATCTTGAACGCAATAAATTAGGAAAAAAACATAAATTGCTATGTGTTCATACAGGACATTAAAATAGTGTAAGTAAAGATAGAAAGTTGAGGTTTCTAAAACTCGCACACAAGTGCTCCTGTTTTGAAGCGAAATGACTTGATTTCACTGCTGCTTAATCCTTCAACTTCAATGCGAAACTCTACAGGAGTTTCTTCTAGAAAAGGAATGAGGGCATCCACATGAGGGTTCAATGCAAAGTAATTTATGTGCATTAATCTTACAGCCTCAGATCATTCAAGACATTTTTCTCAACTGTCCCCAGTTATACAAAGCACACGTATTTATTCTTGATTAAAGTTATAGCTCTCCTTCCTAGCTCTTTCAGGTGTGGCTCAACACATTAATTGTCCCAGTGTCTGTTTCTTGCACCAGCCATGGAGCAATGGCCAGTGGCTGAGGTAGAGCACTCGATCAGCAGCTCCAGAGAGATGGAGCGCACCGTCAAGTGACATTTCTATCAATGATGTCCAAAGCAGTTTGCAGACGATGGTCTTTATTTATGTTGAATGATGTTTAGCTCTTCAAACTAATTGTCATATACTATGTCAATTATGTAAAAATACTCGTTCTACATCTCTGACGGCACTCATTTGTCTCTCACATCTTAAACTATACCCTATCCTGAGTTACATTCCTTGTGTTGTGGGTTGGGTGAAATGTCATTGAAGCTATGGGCGTAACCACTACCTTCTTTTAACGCAGCTGTAAGAAACAGTTAAGCTGCTTTATGAAATAATAGCGACCTCCGCCCCAAACAAAAGCATACGTTACTGTTCAAAACCACAGCACATACATAGGCTGCGCAGGCTGAATGGTGTAGGAGAGGGGTTTGGCTGACTATTGTTTTTAATGGAGCAGGATGTGTATGCATGTCTCTGTGTGTGTGTGTGTGTGTGTGTGTGGAAGAGGGAAAGAAAAGCCCCACAAGAATAAATACAGAGAAATGAGGTAGAGCCTAAACAAAATACTGAGACTGTGGCCATCAGAAAAAGCCTAGAAAGGAAGTCTTCGAGCCGAATACTTGAATCTTCCTGTGCTCAGGGAGCTGGGACTTCATAAAGTCTTTGTAAATAAATAGGTTTTATCAGAGAGATCTGATTCCATTTGAAATTTCTCTTTCTAAAGGAAAAAAACTCACAAGACCCTGAACTTCAATCAAGTGTTCAGGTCAAAAGGTACGAGACAAATCCCTACTGACCTGAAATCAGGAGAGTTGCACAAGATGTAAGCCAGGCTGGAATTTGCCTCCCATGTTCAATATTCATTTCTCCCCGCCTCTAACACGAACACATAAACATACGGAGAAAAAAAGGATAAGGAGGGGGGAGAAAGGGAGAATGGAAAGAGAGTGTATAAACCTTATCATTTCTCATATATGCCCAGTAAAAACATATAATTTAATAATGCCTATTTCTTGACATAGTCATTAGATTTTTTCGCTTTTTTATTAAAATGAAGTAACAGTGATAAACAATAATTGAAGGTTTTTGATTTGACATAGGTTATACACTTCTGGCTATATGGATTCTTGTGCTGTTCATAAGCCAGTTTAGCTTTGCACTTGTGCTGCAGAAGGATTGAATTATAGCTTTGCAGTAGATTAGATTTCTTTGTGTTATTCTGTTTATATATATCTGGTTGGTCTAGTATGCATTTTCTTCGTACTATCTTATAAACTGATTGGGACATATCTCCTTTTCTATTGTGTACATAAGTGCCCACCACAGTATGGATTTAAAAGCAATATTAAATACCCAATATCCCAGGCTCAGAAAACCCTTGGTGCTCTGTTGCTGCATTGTAATTCTGCCTACAGTTCTACCTACCTACATTCAGCTTATACAGAAAATGCAATTAAAGACATGGACTGTTGAGAAATGGGAATTATTTTCCACGAATCATAATGACTCAACTTTGCCCATTTCTGGTGCCATATGACATACTTGAGCTTTGCTGAGGAGAGCTTTTGATGACGCTCTTGTGTTCTTAATACAATATGCTGTGTAATATCTAAGTATGTTCTCAGCTCAGTTGGCATCTTTCTTTGCTTTGGGGCTCTGTGCCTTTGTGTCCTAAAATTATAGATGTATAATCCTTGCATTTGCTCTGTGACTTGAAACAACTAACATGCTATTATTTTCTGTGAGAGACCTAATAGTGAGGGAAAATATTGAGTATTTTACTAAGCAATAAAATGTTCTTCAAGTGATAATGCATCTTAGCATAAAGCAGATTCTAATACCGTTTTTTTCTTACACTGTATTTGTTGAATTTGGTGTTCTTGAAAGTAGGACTCACGAAATGGACTAAATCCAAGTACAGTGTGGGCAGGTGCTGTGCAAGCTTTCCCTCCCACCTTCTCCCAGTCCCCCTTCATCTCACTTTGTTGCTGTTTTTACCCTGTATCTCCTTACGGCAGAAATGTGGTGTCTTTATTGTGTGGACAGACATTTGCTGAGTTCTGAGATGGGACCTCCACATTTTTTTCCCTGTGCAGGATCTGAACTGGGGTTTTTACGGGTGAGAAGCCGGTGCTCTGATACAGCTTCCCACCCCGTGTGAACAGAGGGTGAAGAAGTAAAGCATCAGACCTTGTTGCCTCTTCCACTCTCTTCTGCACCCAGAAAACATACATAGTACACAGTGAAAGCCCATTTCTAAAGAATCTGGCAAAAGACATTTGTTTAATAGCGATAGCGTTCAAACAAAGGCTTAACAGGAATATAGCTGATATTCTTAGGCTATTTTTGGGTCCTTAGTTAAAAGAGGATGGCCTTTTAAGTCATCTAACCATAAATTAAATATGAATCCCATGATCTCTGAATTAATTTGCCCCAACTGTGTTCCTCCAAATAGCCTTTAAAACTAATTTTGCACGTTTTATATGTATTTATATATTAACAATAAAAATGTAAATGAAAGAATCAAAACCTGATCGCTTTACCTCATAATACTTCACTTGAAGCATACAGGCAGAGAGTAAACACTGGGGAAAAAAAAAGTATTAGTAGCTCTAGGAAGCATAGAGTGTTTAATATCCAGATTAAATATTGGTGGAGCTTGAGCTCCTTTTCTGTCAGTCTATCACCTGCTGTTGTAAAAGACTCCTGTCACATATCTCCTGACCAATTATGTCTGCAGTAGCTTGGGAAGAATCCTCTATCCGGCTGCTCACGGTGCTGTGGGCTATGAACAGGAGACTGCCCTGAATTATTCTCAGGGTAAACCCTTTATGGGTTTTAGAAACAATTAACTTATCTATTTTCTACTAGTCCGAAGGCTTTATGGGTAGCACAAATGTAAATTTATTTTAACCTCAAATCCAATGTATAATTTTTGTGGAACTGGAAGTAGGGAACCAGTGTGATTGGAAGATACATTTCAATTAATTCTTCCTCCGATGCTTTATCTCCTCGGCATCAGAACCTTTTATAGTGTTAAAATTAACAATTATGCAGCTGATGGCTGGCTGAAACCACAAGGGGATCTGGAAAGGGCCTCAGATAACACAACATGTATAAATCATTCAGGAGAACAATTCATGAAAGAAAAGTTATCTGTGTTTTGGATGACATTGGAAGAACTAAATAGGAGTCAATTTGAGGAAGGGACATTTTGCTCCATTGTCCAGCCTGGCTTTTTTTTTTTTTTTTTTTTTATTGTGTTGTAATATACATTTTCAAAATTAATTAACCATTAACAGCAAGATAAATGTTTCTTCTTGTGTTAGGGAAATGCTGGCCTCGGCGGTGAAAGATTATTTCACATGAGCAGCACTCTTCAAGAAAGCTGTTGCCAGATAAGGTGGCGACTGTACTTTGAAGAGGAACAATGAGAAGTGACAGACAAGCCCGTGTTTACCAAACTGAACAGAGGACTCGCAGGTTTCCACTCACTGCTCGGTTACCTAAGCCCAGGGAATCAAGGCTGGAGCGCTGTTTCACCAACCCGGATCAGTAACAAAGTGGTAACTACTTCAGAATATAATAACATGCCGTGAAATCTTACTCCAGGTGGTAATGAATAACAGTTTTTTAATTTCATTTTTATGAAATGTTTAAAAAATACGTTGTTGGAACTGCTCTTGTGTTTATGCATTTGGCAGCTGCAGAGTATTTTTGTCCCTTGCCTTTTTTTCAACATTCAGACTTTTGATTACAGGTCGGGGTGTGAATGCAGCACGACTCGAATGTGAAATCCTTCTACTTCAACCAGGCCAGAAATGTAGAAACAGGAAGATGTTCTTGTTCTGCAACTTAGACAAGATCTAAATTTGGCAGCCGCACTGTACACAGAATGGCAAGGGACTCATGTGTGTGTGCAGTGCTCCGAATCACTGTCCCGAAAGAAGCTAACTCTTGGAGCATCCTACCAACCCACCTCGTCCGGAGAAGGCCACTGGAAAGAGGAATCTTTTCCCATTTTTGTCTCTAACGCTGCAGAGCTGGCAGAGTTGGTACCTCGAGTATAGGGTAGGACAAGCCGCCCTCACCACATTCCTTGTGACCTTTGATAAAGTGCTCAATTTTTATTACTTTTATGCTGTGCAAACATACATGATGCTACAGTCCCAAACCCAAACATTTGTAGAGCTGAGGTCTAGGACAATCCTGCTGTCTGCTTACAGCATCGACAGTTTCTTTGTAGATATGAACAGTGCGGATCAGCACTGCCAGGTGAGCGTCTGAACAAGTTCAGCAGGAAAGAGGAATAAGAACAGAACACGTGTGCTTTATATATATAATGGGATTGTTTCTTCATTCTCTCAGAGCTACATCAAGCCATCAAAGCAGCT
Organism: Aptenodytes forsteri; assembly: GCF_000699145.1. Classification (NCBI taxonomy): domain Eukaryota; kingdom Metazoa; phylum Chordata; class Aves; order Sphenisciformes; family Spheniscidae; genus Aptenodytes; species Aptenodytes forsteri. The sequence continues at coordinate 151,023 of NW_008795138.1, read as the reverse complement.
GGCTTTATTTTAGAGAATAAGATTTTATCAGAATTTGTGACACATGCACGAACGCACATACACACACAAACATGCAGATTGTATTTGCACATGTAAATATGGAATATAAATGCTATATAAAAAGAGCTACTAGATACACTATTTATTTTAATGTACATTACTTATATGAAATTGGAAGTGTAAGTTTTCAGTCTGTGCATAATCAGCTGATATTTATCCATTAAAATTTTTTATAGTGCATATGATTTTTATTTTCTCATCTGCAGTTATTTTTACATGTGAGCTCTTTCGATCTTCAGATTCCAGCAACAATACTAATTGGACTAGGGTACATAGCAGATTTCTAATTTATATTACACAGAAGTTCATATCCATTAATATATTTTACTAGAACATACAAGCATCTTGCATATTTTTTCCATTCAAATCCAAATCCATCAAATACAAACCTTATGGAACATGGGTGCAGAAAATATTTGGTTCAAATCACAGGTTTTCATTAACTGACAGAAAAATATTTGCTAATATATGGGGGGAGAATCCTTTGTGTTAATTTTGACATACATGTAGCGACTGCAGGGTATATTTTCTCTTAATGACAGTCGGTGGGTTAGATTAGTCTGGAAGCACTTCAGAAGTAATACAGACCTTTGTTATGTATGTTATCCAGAACATCTTTAGAGAGGTCTTTGGAGATGTACCTTATCAGTTATACTTAGTAATGATATATTAATAGTGCCCAATAGGGCGCACACACGTACGTGCAACATTTGCCTCCTGATGGCCTGCAAAAGTGTCAGGCTGAGATTCTTTGTTGTGCCAGTGAGGAAGGGGAGCAGGGAAGGAAAGGGATAGTTTGGAGAGGGTAAAAATTGCTTCCCAGGTCTGAGTCATGTCCCTTGGCCACCAGATCAAGATGGAACAGCCCAGAGGCTGCTCTGTTTTATACAATTTAGCTCCGGCCCCTGAGGGACCACTGACTGCGCCTAACCAGGGTGAAAGCTCTGGTTCTGTCCAGCTCCATAGGCTACCTGTGCCACAAAGAGAGTGTGGATCGGGGACCAGCTCACCAAGCTTTACCCCAGTGAAAAATTTCTTCTGTGCCTGGGGAAGTTTTTGACTGTCTCTGATTCATTTTGTTCTGTTCAGGATATCTGGCTCCTTTTTTTTCTTGACAAGCTTCAGGAAACTGAGTTTTGAAGGGGCATTTCTTGATTTTGATTTACATAATTAACTTTCATAAGTGGTGAAATTAGGTTTGCCTTTTTTTTTTTTTTTTTTTGGCTCAGCAGTACTCAGTCCTGGAAAAGTCAACATAGTCCTTGATCATGTAGAGATAAAGAAGTGTGGTTTGAAAGACAAGGGCACTGGCAGAAGAATTCTTGCTGAGGCATTTAAACCAGCAACACCCCTTCCAGTCCTGCCCTTTTCCTCTGCTAGGAGTTAGCGCTTATGGAGCAGGGATGGCTGAAGCGAACATGCGTCGGCTTCTCACCCTCGGCTGTTTCAAGACTGATGTTTTAACGTAAACTCTAACTGGTAGATGTTCATCCCGCTATGTCAAGCTGAAGTTGAGTTGCTTTCAATGTCCGCTCGGTAGATGGAAACCACAAGCAAACTGCTTGCACCATTGCTAAATACCAGACAAGCCGCCCATCAGAGCCCTAAGGTTTCTTGAAATGCAGTCCTTGCTCTAAGACTGTCCTCTCTTCAGCAGGAAACACCGCTTAGATCTTTCCGTTTAGTTTTCCCACTATAAACTGTGATGATAAAGAATATTCATTTAGTTCTGTAAGGAGTGATTAATAAACACGGGCAAAAATCCAACTGCAACTGCATTTCACCAAAAATGCAGATTTAAGTCAGCTGACATTCTTTACAATATTACAGCTTTTTTCAGCAAATCTTTTTCAATTAAAAAAACTAAACACATTTGTTAAAATGACTGTTTCATTTAGCATTTTCTGAAAAGACGCTTTCAAATCTGTATTTTAATTACATTCTTAATGTAAATAAAACCTGAAAACAGCACCAACCATTTTGTTGTGAGTCAAATTAACTTTTCTCCAGGTTTTCAGAGCTGCC